>NC_092424.1:60890794-61043033 GCF_036169615.1 Heliangelus exortis
GTTACTGTAATTCACGTACACCTATTACTATGTGGCAAGTATACCTCAGTCTTTAGAATTTCCCAGTCTGCCAAAAATATGCCAGAAGCTGTGACACTGTAGCATAATATGTCAGGCACTCATAATAGAGAGATATTTTTAAAAATTAATTCATATATAATGAACACTGTAGACATTTTTCCCTGTCTGAATACTGTTAAGCTGCACAGAAAAAAAAGGCTAATAAAATCTCACCAGCTGCTCACTAGTTTTTTTGCAACAGCTGCTCTGATCTTTATATACATCAATTTAGTAGGGCCAAAGTGGCTGAAGGACATAAGATAAAAAAAATATATGCCACTTTTCCTTTAATAGTGAAGATGTCAGATTATTGGTGGTATTGAAAACAAACTAAGTATTTGAGCATCAACTCTGAGACATGTTTCTAAACAACATTTTCTTATCAAACACTTCTAAATAAAAATATTTACAGCTGGTCTCGTATCTGCTAACAACCTCATAACTGAAAGTAATTCTTAATTTTACTCATTAGGTGCTTATCTCCCAATTCCACAGTCTTGAATTCCAAAGGAACCATAATTACAGTAGACATGGCAATAAATGCCTTACTGTAATATTAGAATTAAATATTCACTAGAACATTTATATCAATGTTCAATTCCATTAAGGCACAAGCCCCAAACCCTTCGTCTCTGACTTCTGGATGTACTCCTTCATGAATATTGTAACAAGAAAAAGAATTTGCATAATTTTGCAAAACTAAAAAAGTTCATATTTCTATGGCAACAAAATCTGAGCATTCAAGGATAACTAAAACAAAAATGCAAGACCAGAAAACGAGAGCAATTCTTAACAAGAGTTGAAGTCCAAATTTAAAGCTGTTCTCAGTAATAATATTTCCCCCAACCTTGCTATTGCATTTAAGGGTAATCAATATTTGCATCCAATATTGCTGAGGACTTCACACTGTGATCATTTTGAAATAAAAACCCACAAATACTTCCTAAAATGTTGAATTGCTACTGAAAAAGCCCAAAAGTGCTAAGTAGCAACAAGAAATAGTTTAATTTTATTTCTTTGTTAGTAGAGTTCACCAAGTTAGACTGTAATTGATCGTAGGCTTTCTTTTGTTTTTGTGTTAGTAAAGCACCAAGCAAAATATCTCTGGAATGCTACTTCTGAATTTTGTACATCAGATTTTGAAAAGCCCTAAACTCCTAGACAGCCAAAAGTGATTTTCCTACTTACCTTAGCTTTCCTACTTTTTCTACTTAACTGTTTTGCAACATTACCATGGGCAATTTTGAACCACAGTGATGGCTGAATAAGTAATTCAAAGCAAAGTATGACAGGATCCTTTAGGAAATAGAAGGATATAATAATGTCTCAAGCATGAAAGAGTTGTGTATTATCTGTAGTGCAAAACTATTCTGACAGAAAGGATATACTTTTTAAAATATATGTCTGTGGATTTAACTTTTAAAGTGGGATACTTTGAATAAAATGGTAATTAATCGCATAAATATTTTGAAGAAAATTCCTTCTTTTCTAACAAAAGGGCAAGGATATGCAAAGCCCAAATCTCTACTCTTTAGAGGTGGTTTATAATTTGATACAATAAATGCAACAGCAATCCATTCTTATTTGGTAGTTTACCACATATCATGGAGACCAAGAAGGTTCGAATATAAAAATAAAACCAGTAAAAATACACATCTGAGCATTAAACAAAGCTATAGATGTTCATAAACATGTCTCAGGGTACTTTAATTCCCTGACACTAACCATTAAAAAAACCCCAAAGAACTAACAACAATTTCCAGGGCAGGGGAAACAAAGCAGTGAATCAGAACTCCTGTGATTTTTCCTCTATTTTCAGTCAGCTTAACACATGTTTTGAATTACTCTGCCTCTGAAGCCAGTGTTTCTCATTATTAAATTCATGGCCACTTTCCTGGCTTGTTAGTTCTGCGGCCTTTCTTCCACTAACCTTATTCATAACAAGCTAACAGTTTTGAAAAATACCTATCCTTTCTTTTAGAGAAAGAAACTTGTTTGATGGTAGTTGAAATGCATGCTGGTTAATAGTAAATTCATATATGTACGTTTTACACAAAGCCTGAATTTTAACACTGTTCTCATCCAGAAACAAAGGTTTTTCAGAACACTTTAGACTGCATTTAATTAATTAATATGCTTGAAAACATAATATAAAAAAAAAAAAAAGAAAAATAAAGTAAATCTGCTATCCCACTTTTTTTACACAAGAATGCAATTCTGAACTTATCACCATCATAGTTATCCACAAATAATCTTACCTGAGGCAATGTATTCATCTATACAAGCACTGCATGTTCACAGCCACACAAACACACTAAGTATCTGCATATACATACACTGTGCAAAAAAAAAATGGTATACACTCATCTTTGAAAACTACAAAAATGTGCTGCTCTTTAAAAAGATAAGAAAAAATAAGTGTTTCAAAACAGTCTTAAAGCTCCTTTCTGAAAATATTTGTTGTTAAAATATATTTTTTCCTTAAAGTTCTAAGTCTTTATCTTTCTTAGATATGATTTTCTATGAAAAAAAACTGCATTTTATCTTAGAAGAATGAAGGGAGCATGAGCAATCAAGCTAATGAGATTGAAGAGGAAAAAGAATGACAAGTGAATTGATGCCCAAATGTAGGACAGGTCAAATGGTATAGCTTTATAAGACATCCATAAGAAAATTAATTATTTAAATTTCAATTTGCCTTAATGGAAGCTGAAAAAAATAACCCTTTAGTCATTGTTAGAATAACCCAGGTCTATGAAATTTGTAAGTTCTGTAGTTTTGTGTGTTATTTTTAACATTTTTATTTATTTAAAGGAAACACATAACGTTTATCTGTTCTCCATAACAGGTTAGGTTTCCTGATTAGAAAAATTACATTATCTTACAGTGTGACAACTCAAGTTGCCACTTCTTCCTAACATTTGTTCCTACAGTGCATTCCATATACAGACTTCAGGAAGTATATTTTCTACCAATTTTAATTAATATACTCTATCTTTTATTGGAAAAAAATTACCCTTACATTCAAGGGTTGGCTCTTCTTTAAAGTCAGTATGATGGAGAAAATTTGCTTTGGATAAATTAATAACTGTCCACAAAAAGCTAAGAACACCGCCCAAGGGCTAGATGTGCTGAAAGAACCAACATCAATCTTACACTGGCATAAGCTCTACAAAAGTCATACACTGAGTCCCCTTTGAAAAATTCATCATCAAAAAAACCTTGTAGTTCCATGAGTTACGTTAACCTAGAGACTGTGACTAATATAACGTGAATTTAAATTTACACAGGTAGGGAAAAGTTCTACTGAGATTAAATGTTCTCAGGTCTGTGAACTTTACACACTTAATCATGTGGATATTTTGCAAATTTTTTTACAGAAAGTGCTACACAGTCGTATATTTCAAAGAAAGCCTCCTTGTCAACAACTCTACACAAATTCACCTTTAAAAATGTCAGAAATTCCTTTAACTTTGGCTACAGAATATATTGCATAACAAACTGAGCATGAAAACTGTTATAGTATTGTCCTATATACGCCTTATTTCAATCTTCTGTAAATATCAGAGGCACTTTAAAAAGTAATACAACTCTCACAAGCTTAGAGAAGAACAAATAGAAGCCTAGTTATCTAAATTTATATTTACTATGATCACAATTAATAATACAGATTAATATAGAATAAGTATCCACACACAGCAATGAAAAAATGTGAAAAAATTGTTTCTAGTGAAAAAATTATCTTCTGCATATTTATGTTAGTCATCTAACTCAGTTCTGAATCTTTTGTACCTTTCTGGAAGATATACTTGACCTAACTTCCTAAAAGCGTCCCTTCAATTTGCTTTCCTGAGCAAATGCTGACACTTTTCAATGGTATTGAGACTTTTTATAAAGAGTTCTAGTTCTTCCTTAGGAATCCTTAAGACCTCTGTTTGGAAGGATGAGGGCAAAGAAAAAGGGTAAATACCAGAAAGCTTTCTAACATAGCAATTTTAACTGTATATAATGATGCTTTTCTATACTAATTAGATAATTTAGGCCTTTAGATTGTTTAAGCACTAACTAGACTAACAATAATTTTTTAGCTTAATAATATGTGGTGCATTCCTTTACTCTCATAGTATTCTTAAAGTAGCAAAAGGATCCTGCAGTTAATTTCCTGTGTGAACTTGGCACTCATACTGGTGCTGATTTGGTACAGCAGATCTTAATCAGCAGTTCTTTTTTCAGTAGGAGTATAGTATAAAAAATCTGTACAGTCAAGTCTGTCAGAACCAGAAAATAAAACCAAAATCAAAACCAAAAAAATCAAAACTGTGAGTATAGTATAATAAATCTGTACGGTCAAGTCTGTCAGAATCAGGAAAGAAAACCAAAATCAAAACCAAAAAAACAACAGGTATGATGCTGAAAGAAGAATGAGTCTCTATGGAATACATTAATACAAGAGAAGTGTGTCCCACTGAAAATGTGGTCAAGCATATCCAAATATATCCATAGCCAAGCTGCAGTAACTTCCCCCATGTATGTGAATTTTTAACATCTCTTGGTCAAAAGTTTTCTTAATGCATAACTTTTGACATTGTTGCCATCATTTCAACTCACTCTTTTTTGTTCTGTTCAATATAGATGCTAAGAAAAAAATTGTTCTTTCCCTCCACACATCCACTGCCTTTTAGGTAATATAAGACATCTGCGTCAGTCCTCCTCAATTGTACTTCTGTATGTTAGTCATTAAATAAACCAGTTCTTCCTGTTTTTTTTTTAAGATTTACTCTCTGTTGGGCTGTCTCCAGTTGACAATAGAGTCTTGAGCACATCAATATCCTTTAATGAAAACCAAAGATCCTTCATAAATTTGGAATTGCAACAAGTGTCTTTTGTAGAGCTAAAAGGTTAGATGTAGAACATTAAAACATTTGACATATCAGCAGTCCCTTCTTGAGAGAAGGAAGAAGAATCAGTACATGTACATGCAACTTCATGTTTTCACCCATCAGTGAGCATATCTATTTTTAAGATGAACTCCAGGGAGAAGATTCACATGCCCTAAATCAAGTGTTTTAGAATCTCTTGGAAAATACCCTGCTTGATTTTTTTATATATATTTTTTTACTTGCCAATGAAAGTTCTTATATGTTAATTTTCTAAATAAGAAAGCACTCCCTAGTCTAACATCAGGATCAACACATTTAAAGGGCAACAGCTACTATACTCAAATAATCCATTACTTAGGAAAAGCATAAAAAATCAGTTTAAGGTAGCTATTGATTTCTATCAGTAATAGTTCAGTTTCTAGCAACTGATTGATTCGTGCTCCTTCATTTCTATCTGTGTGTATCATCAAAGACCAGAATAATTATGGAATCATTCTCAGTTTTGGTGTTGTAAGCAACTGTTTCAAAAACAATATAGAACAGCAACAGTATAGAATTTCATCACATGGTCCAGGATCTTTACAGGTACATAACAGGATATGAATCTCACATCTAATAAAATCTAAGAATTTTAATTATTCATTACTATTCACTCTGCTTCAATAGTTCTTTTAAAAATTATCCTCAATTTCAACAGATAATAAGGTGGAAAAACTCAACTTCATTTTATATTTTAGAGAGGATACCAACTTTTAACTTCCCTTTAACATCTTCTGAGCTCTTGGTGTAACAAATAGCAATAAACTCACAAAGAATCAACATCCCTGTATGTAGTTCATATATAGCGTAACAATACAAGCTGTTCTGAGTGTGAGTAATGTGATTTACATGCCTACATACATTTCCTTTAATGGAATGTGTTCCTTTTTTCTGTCAGCAATGTATATTTTCTACTTACTTCTAACATTAGGGTCTAAACCTATCTGCTAGACCCTTATAAAACAAGTTTTGACTAACCATGGAAATTTTCTGGTTCAATCATACTCTTTAATATTTAGCAGGGTTTCATGCTGCCTTAGATTTAATGCAAGGGGTGTAGTCTGGATCATGATTAACTTTATAGCTTGAAGATAAAATGTGAATGAAAGAGCAATTACTTCACAACAGCATTAGGAGAAAAAAAGTATTTAAAATGTTGAGCTTAGTGCCATTTAAAATGTGTCACATGAAAACTGTGACCTACAAGTTTCCAGACACAGTAAGAACATACAACAAACTCCTTTACAAATGTTAATCTATATTTAAATAATTCTCATGTGTTAAATTAATCATACATAGTAAGGGAAGTTTTGGGTTTGTTATGTTTGCCATAGTATCTACCTACAGGTTGGAAGGCATTGTTTTGACTCAGTAGCGTGTTCCACATGCTCTGCACTTTAATTTGTCAGAAGATAAATTCCTGTCCCCTACTTTGGCAGTAAAATTGCTTTGAGCTATGGTTGTCTGAAATTTCAAATGGACAGAGATTAGATCCAACACTGTCTTTCAGTCCTCCACTGACATGATCTCCAGTATGAATCTATGAATTTTATTTCTTCACCTGTCTCTTCCCACTCTCCCCCTAGATGTACTGGCCCATTTTTTACTATTCCAAAATCTCTTGCATTAATTACCAATTAGGGCTTAAGAACTTATGTAAATCACTTCTTATCTAACGCTGCATATTTCCTAATCCATTCAAAATTTCAACATCTACCTCAGAGTTCAACAGAGCTATTCTCTAGCTCAGAAAATGTGTGCAAATTGCTATATCCTGGGTTGGTGTGGAGAGCAGCATTGATGTGCACTTGCTTGCTTGTACTATTCCATTACCCATCCAGTATTGGTCACTGTTGGAGACCACTCCCTAGGCTAGACAGATCTTTCCTCTGAGTAACTACAGCTGCTCTTACTTTCTCACAGATGTTTCAAAACTGATCTCCTGCTGATAGAAACTGCTGCAGCTCCATGAACTTCATTGATTTCTGAAAGTTTCAACAGACAGGGGATCTGCCTTTTCCTGTAACACTAAGTGCCAATCAGGGTGTTGATACCTCACTTCTGAAGAGCTAAAGATAGTGGTAACAATCTCTGGGGAGTGAATGAGTGCCCAACACCATCTAGCAAGAATTGCTATGACTTAACACTTGAAAAAATGTCTCTTCCCACTAATTTTCACAAATGTGTACTGTGCTGTATCCACTTGAACTATGACAATAATTTTGTAGTCATTATCTTTCATTAATTAATATCTGAATGTAGAATAGAAGCATGCATGTTGAACTTCAGGTAGCTGAACATGTAGAGACATGTTAAACATGCTGTGCTTTGGAAACAAACTTAGAAAATCATGCACGGGTAGCAGACAAGCTGTACACTCACACATCTGCCTATTTCATTGTCTCTGACACTGGGGTACATGGTCTCGTATTAAATTTGGTACTAAAATCTCTTTGCACCTACTTGTACAACATTAATAAAGTTATTAAAAGGAAAACCTATATATTTATGCATATTTGAGAAGTCTGTCAAAATTTACACAGTTCTGTGCAATGTGTATTCCATTGCATTCTCAACAGGATTCCACAAGATTTTTAGGTTAGACAAAGAAATTAATCTTTTTTTTACAAAATACTTTTCCATAGGGAATTATAACATCAGGTACATAGCCATCTGTACAAATAATGCTGCTCAGAAGGAAATACCAGGGCCATTTGCTATATATAGGCATTCTATTTTGAAATGTTCAGATGTGAGCAGGACTGGTCTAATTCTCTATTCAGTTAAATGGTAGAACTGAGAACGGCTAAATGTTAAAAAGATTTTCAAAAACATACATTTAGTTTACAAAGTGGCAAAGTGAAGTGACAAAATTATGGAACAGGCTGCCCAGAGAGATTGTGGAGTCTCCTTCTCTGGAAACTTTCAAAACCCGCCTGGATGAGTTCCTGTGTGGCCTGCCCTAGGTTATCCTGCTTTGGCAGAGGGTTTGAATGATCTCTAGAGGTCCCTTCCAACCTCTACTGTTATATGATTCTATGATGATATAAATTGCAATGACTAATTCCTTCAGCCTTGCAACAATTGAAAGTGACTCTTTTTAAAGATTTTGGTTTACTTGGACTGCAATTTGAACCACTGTAAGGCTCAGTTGCATATTCTTTTCAGAACTTTCTTGTGAGAATTTGAAATGTGTTTCAATTGAAGGTCAAACTATTTCCTCTTATATTTTCCTTTAAATAGGCTTCAGGATAAATGGCATTAAGTGTAATTTCAGTTACTTTAGGATTATTATGCTGAAAACCATCAACATGCTAGGTTACCAGTTACTAGATTACTGGAATGATATCCCACAATATCTTTCACATCCAAATCATTCTCACCAGGTATTTGCTAAGAAGTCATGGAACCTAGAGCAATACACAAAACTGTTAACTCTTGAGGCACAAAATTTACTGCATTTCTGCAAATTAGAATTTAACACAATATGGTTATAAGAAAGCAATTTACTGGCACACATGGACGGCATTTGATACATCACCTGCATCTTTTCAGAAAGTTAAGTCCTCGAGGCCTAACTCAATCCTCATGCACTCAAAAAATTATCACCGGGATTTCTGCCTATTGACTTAAAGATTTATTGCTAAATGTTTTCCTTTAATACAGTGTATTTTAGTTCATTGGATACATGCTGAGATTTGGCAGCAGGGGGACTGGAGAAGTGATCTGTCTGGGAAATAGTCAGGGGTTGCCCTTTGCCTGGCTCAGCCAGGTCCAACTGGCTCTACAATGAACTCACCACAGGCCCATAAACCCATCAGCCAAGTTGGTGCTGCCCCTGTGGAAATACATTTAAGAAAGAGGGGAAAAAAGATAGGGGATGGAGATGATGGAACACATTTTCCTAAGGGAAAATTCAGCCCATAGAGAGCCTACATTGAAGCAAATTTTTCCTAAAGAACTGTTCCCTATGCCAGAGCAGGGGAAAAAGTGTGAGAGGGAAGAAGCAGCAGAGATTATGTCCTGACCACACCCTTCACCATCCCCTGCAGCACTCTTGTAGGGACAGAGGAATGAGGAATGGAAGAGTGAATTTGAGCCTAGAAAAGGATGAAGAAAAAGTATCTTTTTATTTTTGTTTGTTTCTCACTACCTGAATAATTTAATTTATTTTCAATTATAATATATTTTTTCCCAAGTTCAGTCTGTTTTGCACTAAACAATAATAGGTAGACAATCTCTGTCTTAATCTCAACCCATCATCCTTCTCTTGCTATTTACTCCCTCTGTCCTGCTGAGAGGGGGATTGAGAGAACTGAGAAGGGGAGTTTGGCCCTTAGCCAAGGCTAACTGACCATACAATCTATTTTTCATTCCAGAGCATCTGATTTAAGATTAACACGTAAAGTTTGCAGACTTGAAGATAGGCTTACTAGAAACTGAAGAAAACGTCTCAATGATTTATTTAGTTCGTGCTTATGGAATGAACTTGATTCTCATAAGAAGCATCTAAGAAATACCTGAAGGCAAGGAATATAATCCTTTTAAAATGCAAGAATTTTAGTGTCCCATTGAAGGCAACACAGGGGCTGAGTTTCAACAACCTGCTTCACAGATGTACCACAAAAAAATAGAAGTAGAAAACCCAAAATATACTATATCACAAAATATTAATTAGAAATAAAGACTCAAACAAATAGGCCAGTATTCTGGAGGACTGATGTCATCAGGTAGCAAATGGCAAATTTTATGTGATATTACTTTTTCAGTAGTTTTCAACATGAGATTTTGCTCTTAGTGTAAAACTCACCATGGCATGATTAGACTCAGGCTCTGCGAAGACTTTGACTTGACACAAATTCAAGTATTTAAAACAGTTCACCTGTATGAATATATTGTTTTACATTTAATCAGTAAAATCAATCTCAGTTCATTTACCCACTGTGAGAAGCTATTAAAATGAACAGTAAAATCAAGTCACTGCAACTAAGAAACTTGTAACTTCTAGGGTGTCAGCCACCCACCTGCTAAAAGAAACACTAGGATCACCAAAGCCCATATGTAAGATGTGGCACAAATTGTTTCTCAAAGTATTTTAGTCCCTGTGGATATCTCTACTGCCATTTAACTACTGTACTAATGAGACTGTGGCATTTAGCATTTCTAATATGATTATTATCTCTTGAATAGGTCATGGTACTGTACTTCACCAGAGAGTAACTGGAATCTCTGAGATGAAAAAACACCAGGAGAATGCATTAATTTACAGTATGGTGATTTCCAAATCATCAGCTCCATGATACATAGTCCAACCCAAGCCATTCTATGATTCTATGAAAATTTCTTTCTATAATTTTAATTATTTTAATAATTTTAATTTTAAAATAACTAGTACTTAACTGCTTGTGGGTCTGTACCTAATCATAGAATAAAAAGAATCATAACATTGAGGTTGGAACAGGCCTCTGGAGATCATCTAGTCCACCCCCAAAGGCAAACAAAACTTTAGATAAACATTTATTTTAGTTGGAATATATATTTGGGCTTAGCCGTGTCTGGAAAGAAGGACAGTATTTCAGGGCTAGAAACAGCACTCTAATACAACATTCTGACCACATTGCTCTTGAATAGTGTCATCTGCAATAGCAAAGAACTAACTCGGAACACAAAAGAAAAAAGATGCAAATATAATTAGGTGATTAAAGGAGGTTTGTAAAAAAGTCCCTATTTTCTCTATTATTCCTCAAAAGAAAGAAGGAATCACATAACTATATAATCACATGATTTACACATAAAGAATTTAACATTGATGCTATGAAATTACGTGGAATAAGAGTTAAATTGATCTGAAGAGTTCTGTTACATTTCAATAATGAAATAATTTCACTTTTAAAGCACTATTACTGTTTGTCCTGGATCTAAACAGAAAATCTGAGGAAGTTTAATCTGAAAAATACTTCAGAGGCTAAACTGACAAAACAGAATTTACCAGTCTTCTGCAGCTGTGTTGTTAATTCTCTTAATTTTAATAAACACTCACAAAAAAAAAAAAAAAAAAAAACACAAAACCAAAAAGCAAACAAACAAAAAAAAACCAGAAAAAAAAAACCTGCTCCAGGTCAAATGAAACCCTTGACCTATAATGAAATCCTTCAGCATCTCATTTTAGCAGAGGGAAAGAGAAGTTCTTCCATTTTTCATTTTTGCTTGGCAAAAAAGTCTTGTTATCAGGAGTGGATTCAAACAAATTCCCACTACCCTTTGGCCAAACTTTTTTATTTCATGGCCCAATGAAAGACAGTTTATTCATTGAGACACACTTGAGAATGATTCCCATATTGCTAGAATCCCTAGTCTTTCATAGCTGCATCTTCTCATCCTTAAAATTAATGCTGCCTAATTCCAGTCCACAGGAATTAATTTCAGTGCAAATTACAAGTATAATTTTTCAAAATAAAAACCTAGCTGCTGCAGGGCAGGAGAGATCGTGACAACATCAAAGTGGGGAATACATATCTCAGCTAGATAATTGGGGTGGGCCTACAACTCACCCTTAGTTTGGCTACTTACCATAAACCACAGGTGTCTCCAGGGTGCACTGGATTGCTGTTTTCTAAGAAAACAGGAGTTTCTGCTCAGTAAGGGCAGGCCCCCAGAACACAGTACAGTTTCTGCTAAAGTTAAAAGCAGGGTATGAAAGCACTGACTTTCCACCAGGACATGAATTGCTGTTACACTCACTCCCTCTTGGGTGGCACAAATATTTATGCAGCTTTCAGCACATTTAATTCAAATTCATTCCCACAGAAATAACTATGTTTTCCTGGAAATCTATCCAGGGACAGGATGACCTTGTTTTTACTCAGGGTTCTTCTCACGTGTGTCCATGCAATTAAAACTACTTCTCAAATCACTTTCTCTTTTGAGTTATCTATTTAGATGCACTCACTTTTTTTTAATCATACAAGTTTCTTCAGTCAGAATCCATTTAATTAAATGGATAGCACTGACATCAAATCAGAGCAAAATTATAAAAAACTTGATAGATTATTGAAGGCAGAGGTGCATGAGTTAACTTGAGGACTGAAATAAGTCTAGACTACAGGGACTGGGAATTCACTTATTAATACCTAATACCTAACCTATATAATTTTAGTTCAGAACATTTAAGTCATCCTACTGATTGCAGGATAACTAGGACAATTATTTAATAAATACCACTGGTTTCCAGTTCATTTTATACAGCAAGCTAAAATATACAAATATTTATTAATAGTAATTTTTCCATGCAATTAATTATAATTTAATTATAATTGCCACTGGAACAATATGCATCCACAGCTGGATGGAGAATTGACTTCTGCAGTCATGAGATGATTCTAGTAACGTATACACATTTTGGTTTACTTTAAGGTTATAGTTTAGAAAGCCTCCACACATTAACATTTCAGCAATGTACATATAAACATTTCTGAAATGTAAACCATTATTTACAAATTACATTGACTGCAGTTTCCTTATGGCTGTGTTACACGTGGGCCACTATAACTTATTTTAATGTGTAAATGTAAAAAAAAAAAAAAAAAAAAAGACACAATTATTTTTTTAACATGTCTCACCTGATTAGGATAGCTGAGTGTTATAACACAGGATATCTTTCCTGTCTGTCACAAATGTAATAATAATGGCACAATGAGTCTTTAAGATTACTTTATAGGTTAATTGTACAGTGTAGAGTGCAAAAGAAAATTTCAAGAGAAATAACCTCTCATGAATGGTATAGGGTTTCTTTTCCTTTTATCTATCTTTTGTCAGCATTTTCAGATGCTTTTCAACTCAGAATACTTGTTAAACCAGAACAGAAGTTAATCTGGGAACTGCAAAGGGCTCTAACTAACACCAGTTAATATGAGATGTCTGATTTAGTTTTAGAGATGATACCCCTGGACATGCTTTGTTGCCAGTGGAAAAGGAGAGGGTATCCCTAAGTTCATGTAGAGCATAAGCCAGTTCTATCAATTGTCCTCTAAGGGAACTTATTTCTCTCCTCCAGTTACACAGAGAGCCATCAAGACTGACTTGTGAATTTAATACACCACAACAGAAAAATCATTTGGCAAGGATTCTGTATTTCCCATTTAGAAATTCATTTGATAAACTGCACAGTGAGGCTGCAAATCAGAACTGGTTAAACTGCTTTGAATGGTTTTCTCCCGTGATTTTCATTTTGCCAAACAATTAACATGGTTTGAAGTTTTTCTGCACTCAACTAGATGTATGTAGCCCTGCTTAATCCTGGAGAAGTTCAAAATATTACACAGATGGAAGAGAAAGCAATAACAAAAGGAGTTTCTCCTAAATTTTCCTGGCAATAATCTGGACTGCAGAATAGGAGGTGTTGTCAAATTATAATTTGGATGGTACAATTCTCTTTTGAAAAATGAGAGATTTAAGTGAAGTAATGTAACAATTATATTAGTTGCACTGTGCTGTTACTTTTTTAAATAGTTGCCACTAATTCAACAGCATAGTGTGTCAACTGTGTGCCTATGCCATACCAGTGGCCTCAAAACTAGAGAACAGGTTCTGGTAATTCTTAGATTATTACTATTGATGTCTCCTTAAAGTACCCATGTGAATAATACTTCTGACAGCGTGCCTCAAAAACTATCTTGCAAACTTTCATTTGGGGTAATCTGTGTTAAAAAAACCTCATTCCATCCAAGTGCCATCTTATGGCTGAATACAGAAGATTGTGTGTTGAGTTTTGGCCCAAGCACCATTTTATAACCCCAGTTTCAGTCTAATGGAATGAGAAGATAATGCTGAAAGTTGTTATTAAATTATTAGGCCTTCATTTCAGTAAGGTCACACCTCTGGACTCTGCTCATAACAGTATCATTTTATAGTAAAATGAGGAACTATACGATATTTTTAAAGCATTTATAAGTTTCTGAAATAATAGTTGTAAGTCCTAATACACTGCACAAGGCAACTTTTCTCAGACTAACATACAGACATAAATTAGTACCATATTGTACACATGTTGCATGAAGATAATATCCTGCCAAGCAGGAAAATGTCATCCTAAAATAGAAAGCCACATTTCCTCAGGATATTGATCTAGCTTAGCTGGATTCTATAAAAGACAGAAAAGTGGATAATGTAACTTCAGACATGAGAAGTTATTAAATGAATGGACTGTTGGAGCTGTACTTAATCCTTTGTTCCAACAGCACAGAAATCTCTCAGGTCAGATTGTTTTTATAGCTCTAATCTCCTAACGCAGCTCCCTTTTGGGAAGCGGGAGGAACTCTGAAGTGATTAACAAGCTATGGTGCCTGTCTCATGTAGTTTTGCACAATTACTTGCTTACTTCCTTCCCAAAGTCATAACGCAAAGTGCTTGAACTACACATATCCCTTTAAACATTTTTGTAAGGACTTTTTATCGAGTCATAGTGCTCTAGCAGCAATTTCTGCTATGGAGAGTTTTGTTTTCAAGTTCATGGTGTTTTGTCATCTAAAATGCTTAATCAACGACTTAAGACAAAGGTAAAACAAGATATAGCAACACAGCAATGTTACATTAACAGTTTGACATCTATATGCTTTAGAGTGGATCCTGCTATGCAGGAAACTGCAGCCTCACTGGAACCAAGATCATCAACTCAAAGCTGATCATCTGCAATTTGTGGTGCTTACAAGAGCAAAGGACAGTAGCAATTCAGAGTAGCTACTGAACTAGTATACAGTTAGGAACAAAAATCTCAGCTTCACTTTGGAGACACACACTTTCATTCTTAGTCTCCAGAAAGATGTTTAGGGTTTAGAACAAGACATTAGGAAATGAAGTACATTTTCTATGCCTCATAACTGATGTTGAAAGTGTGCAAAACGTCTTGAATTGATTAATCTTTAAAGGACTACAGAGAGCACTACCACAGCTAGGTAAAAGGATAAGGGCATGATCGCATATACTTACATACAATTAACTGTCCTGCAAAACTCAAGTTCTTTGTCAGTAAAGCAAGTTTTGGACAATGCAGCATTGACCTAATTTCTGCAATACAAGTGAGACAACATAAGCCGAGAAAGATATTTTTGACCGTTACTTCTCTTGCATGGACCCACTCAAGAAAATCCAGAATATGCCTTGGAAGTAGTTACGCTAATTCTTTCTGTATCCTCCTAGATATATATTAGATTCTATTTGATCTGATTTATTGCTTCCCCTTCTTCAGCTCTATAAAGCTATTTCAGTACTGGCTCAGATCACATTCCAGGGCTCGCTGCCTTTTATATACTCCAGTACAAAAAAGTAGTGTGTGATACAATCACACAAATTAGAAGAGGAATAACAATATGTTATTCCTTCATTTATTTTGATACTAACCTCAGACAAAAAGAGGTTTAAAAATTCTTAGAGTCTTTATAGAAGCAAAGTCATAGAATTCATTAACACCAAGGACATAAAGATTCTAATCACTGCCAACACAACTGTTTTATCTGATTAGCAGAAGATTATAATGTGAGGAGAGAAATAACACAGGGCAGGACACAGAGTAGGATGCCACAGAACCAGACTTGATGTCACAAAGACCCTGGTCTATTGCTAGGTCTTTGTGTGATCAAGGTTTCAACATGTGTTAGGATGAATGAAGACCATTAAATACAAAGAGACCCCCCTCAGTTCAGAGGTACCCAAGCTACAGGATGGCTGAGGGTAGGGAAGTATGTGATAAAGGACCACTATAACCTTGCCTGCCTTTTACACTCTTCCCTTGGTGCTTGCTGTTGACCAATGTGATTTGTACAGGCTACTGGTCTGGATGGACTTGGCTCTGCTACAGTTTTGATACCGTTAAATTCTCAAACTTTTGTCTTTTCCTCAGAAAGATACTAATGGTTTATGACTGCACACCAAGAACTGCAAGTATAAACCTTTCTTTTGTTGCTTTATGATCATGGTAATAGCAGCATATTCAGAAGATAATAGATTACCACATCTCTCTCTCTTTTCCCTCAAGAGCCAAATAAAACTACTTGGCAAGAGTAGTTCTAACCCTGACTCTGTGATATCCCTCTCAGGACAAATTCCTTTTCTCAGATCTGCAGTGTGAATCTCGCTTACAGTTTACTGCCTTACTACATATCATGCTCCTGTTTCTCTTAGTATTTCAGGTGAAAGGTTTTCCTAAGAGCCACTGTAGAATACCTGACACAGAGCCATTGAATAGGATAATAGAATTATAGAATGGGTTGGAAGGGACTTTTAAAGGTCATCTAGTCCAACTCCACTGCACTGAGCATCTTCAACAACAGAGACCCAACCAACCTCAACATGAATGTTTCCAGGAAACCACCTCTTTCCTGGAAAACTCACTCCAGTGTCTCACTGTCATGACCCATGACCCAACCCAGACAACAACCAAGGGAGATTAGGACTGGATTCCTTTGCTTTCCAATCTCCCTCTCAGAAAGAAGCCTACGTGTGGCTGGATCCAGTCCTCCTCCCAGGCTTGGGTTTCCCTTTGAAGGTAATCAGTGATGGCCCCCTCAGACCGTTCAAATACCCTTTGATCAGATTAAGGTGAAAACGTTGCACAAGGTGTTTTTCTATACAAACTAAAATAGCAATTTTATGTCTCTAGCAGATGAAGGTTATTTTGGAGCATTTCTTAGAGAAAAAAAAAAATCACCCATAAGTATATACACATATATATATATTGAGGAGGAAACAAAAATAGAAAGGTAGGGGGGAGGTAGAGAAAATAAAAAGAGAGAGAGAGAGAGGGTGAGAGGAGTGTGAGAGGAGTGTGAGAGGAGTGTGAGAGGAGTGTGAGAGGAGTGTGAGAGGAGTGTGAGAGGAGTGTGAGAGGAGTGTGAGAGGAGTGTGAGAGGAGTGTGAGAGGAGTGTGAGAGGAGTGTGAGAGGAGTGTGAGAGGAGTGTGAGAGGAGTGTGAGAGGAGTGAGAGAGGAGTGAGAGAGGAGTGTGAGAGGAGTGAGAGAGGAGTGAGAGAGGAGTGAGAGAGGAGTGAGAGAGGAGTGAGAGAGGAGTGAGAGAGGAGTGAGAGAGGAGTGAGAGAGGAGTGAGAGAGGAGTGAGAGAGGAGTGAGAGAGGAGTGAGAGAGGAGTGAGAGGAGTGTGAGAGGAGTGTGAGAGGAGTGTGAGAGGAGTGTGAGAGGAGTGTGAGAGGAGTGTGAGAGGAGTGTGAGAGGAGTGTGAGAGGAGTGTGAGAGGAGTGAGAGAGGAGTGAGAGAGGAGTGAGAGAGGAGTGAGAGAGGAGTGAGAGAGGAGTGAGAGAGGAGTGAGAGGAGTGAGAGAGGAGTGAGAGAGGAGTGAGAGAGGAGTGAGAGAGGAGTGAGAGAGGAGTGAGAGAGGAGTGAGAGAGGAGTGAGAGAGGAGTGAGAGAGGAGTGAGAGAGGAGTGAGAGGAGTGTGAGAGGAGTGTGAGAGGAGTGTGAGAGGAGTGTGAGAGGAGTGTGAGAGGAGTGTGAGAGGAGTGTGAGAGGAGTGTGAGAGGAGTGTGAGAGGAGTGTGAGAGAGTGAGAGAGTGAGAGAGTGAGAGAGTGAGAGAGTGAGAGAGTGAGAGAGTGAGAGAGTGAGAGAGTGAGAGAGTGAGAGAGTGAGAGAGTGAGAGAGTGAGAGGAGTGTGAGAGGAGTGTGAGAGGAGTGTGAGAGGAGTGTGAGAGGAGTGTGAGAGGAGTGAGAGAGGAGTGAGAGAGGAGTGAGAGAGGAGTGAGAGAGGAGTGAGAGAGGAGTGAGAGAGGAGTGAGAGAGGAGTGAGAGAGGAGTGTGAGAGGAGTGTGAGAGGAGTGTGAGAGGAGTGTGAGAGGAGTGAGAGAGGAGTGAGAGAGGAGTGAGAGAGGAGTGAGAGAGGAGTGAGAGAGGAGTGAGAGGAGTGAGAGAGGAGTGAGAGGAGTGAGAGGAGTGAGAGGAGTGAGAGGTGTGAGAGGTGTGAGAGGTGTGAGAGGTGTGAGAGGTGTGAGAGGTGTGAGAGGTGTGAGAGGTGTGAGAGGTGTGAGAGGTGTGAGAGGAGTGAGAGGAGTGAGAGGAGTGAGAGGAGTGAGAGGAGTGAGAGGAGTGAGAGGAGTGAGAGGAGTGTGAGAGGAGTGTGAGAGGAGTGAGAGAGGAGTGAGAGAGGAGTGAGAGAGGAGTGAGAGAGGAGTGTGAGAGGAGTGTGAGAGGAGTGTGAGGAGAGTGTGAGGAGAGTGTGAGGAGAGTGTGAGGAGAGTGTGAGGAGGAGTGTGAGGAGAGTGTGAGGAGAGTGTGAGGAGAGTGTGAGGAGAGTGTGAGGAGAGTGTGAGGAGAGTGTGAGGAGAGTGTGAGGAGAGTGTGAGGAGAGTGTGAGGAGAGTGTGAGGAGAGTGTGAGGAGAGTGTGAGGAGAGTGTGAGGAGAGTGTGAGGAGAGTGTGAGGATGTGAGGAGAGTGTGAGGAGAGTGTGAGTGAGTGATGAGAGTGTGAGGAGAGTGTGAGGAGAGTGTGAGGAGAGTGTGAGGAGAGTGTGAGGAGAGTGTGAGGAGAGTGTGAGGAGAGTGTGAGGAGAGTGTGAGGAGAGTGTGAGGAGAGTGTGAGGAGAGTGTGAGGAGAGTGTGAGGAGAGTGTGAGTGTGAGTGTGAGAGAGTGTGAGAGTGTGAGAGTGTGAGAGTGTGAGAGTGTGAGAGTGTGAGAGTGTGAGAGTGTGAGAGTGTGAGAGTGTGAGAGTGTGAGAGTGTGTGAGAGTGTGAGAGTGTGAGAGTGTGAGAGTGTGAGAGTGTGAGAGTGTGGAGAGTGTGAGAGTGTGAGAGTGTGAGAGTGTGAGAGTGTGAGAGTGTGAGAGTGTGAGAGTGTGAGTGTGTAGAGTGTGAGAGTGTGAGAGTGTGAGAGTGTGAGAGTGTGAGAGTGTGAGAGTGTGAGAGTGTGAGAGTGTGAGAGTGTGAGAGTGTGAGAGTGTGAGAGTGTGAGAGTGTGAGAGTGTGAGAGTGTGAGAGTGTGAGAGTGTGAGAGTGTGAGAGTGTGAGAGTGTGAGAGTGTGAGAGTGTGAGAGTGTGAGAGTGTGAGAGAGTGAGAGAGTGAGAGAGTGAGAGAGTGAGTGAGAGAGTGAGAGTGAGAGAGTGAGAGAGTGAGAGAGTGAGAGAGTGAGAGAGTGAGAGAGTGAGAGAGTGAGAGAGTGAGAGAGTGAGGAGAGTGAGAGAGTGAGAGAGTGAGAGAGTGAGAGAGTGAGAGAGAAAATGACCAGTCCTGGAATCGAGCAGGTAGCCAGCCAAATGAGGGAGGGTGATGTTCATGAGAGTTTATAGGCCTGTTTCACTTAGTAATCCTGGTTGAGACATATCAGATTGAGCAGACCTCAACCCACTTAGCTCTCCAATCCTTATCTCTATTGTATGCAGGCCCTAGGCTATACATAGACCATTATCTGCCTCCTTCCTCTCCAGCAACCACTTTGGAAATGCTAATGAGGATTTGTTCTAGGGTTTGCAAAGGTGGCTTGGCGCCTGCATCCTGCAGACCAGCCTAAGAGGGTCTGAGGGTCCAGTGGAGGGAGCTCCTCCATCCTGTCCCTTAGACTAACTACTTGTTAATAATGTCTTCCTTTTATCTAGTCTAAATTCACCCTCTTCCAGTTTAAAGCCAATACTCCCTGTCCTGTCACTCCAGACCTGGTAAAAATTTGTCCCCATCTTCTTATAGGATGCTTTTCAGTACTGAAAGGATGCTATGAGGTCTCCCCACGGTCTTCTCCAGGCTGAATAACCCCAGCTCTCTCAATCTTTCTTCACAGGAGAGGTGTTTGATCCCTCTAATCGACCTTATGACCCTCCTTTGGAGCTGCTTCAACAGCTCCAGGTCATTCTTGAGCTGAGGACCCTGGAACTGGAAACAGTATTCCATGTGGGTTCTCACCAGAGCTGAGTAGCTGGGCAGAATCACCTGCCACAACCTGTTGGCTACACTTCCTTAGATAAAACCCAGAATTATATGGTTGGCTTTCAGGGCTGCAAGCACCCATTGCCAGCTGATGTCCAGCTTTTCATACACAAGTACCTCTAAGTCTTTCTCCACAGGGGCTGCTCTCAACCTCTTTATCCATCAGCCTGCATTGATACAAGGGATAGTCCTGACCCAGGTGCAAAACATCTAACATATATCCAGATTAAAGATTTGTAACAGAATAGCTAATATATATTATTATACCAAATACAGATTGAGATCAAATGGCAGAATTTTTGCCATGGCTATTTCAAAAGAAAAAAAATCCCCCATAAAAATGTCCCATACTTCTTTGGCAATATAGTTCACTTTCTGAATTTTCTCTGAGCTTTCAATATTTTACACAAATATATGTATGTACTTCTATGTAATGCAATGATTAAGAACTTTTTGCTGCAATGTTCAGATTTCCCTGATGGCCCCAGATTGATCAAGGCACATGCACAGTCAAGCAAGATATGTACATAAATCTGTGATACTGATTTTAACCAACACAGCTAATGAATAAAATTAATTTTTTGTGTCCCTCCTGTTGCTCATTCAATTGCTATTCATTATTTTAACACTGACCATAATGATATCCATTAGGTTTTACAATGAATGTCATTTATCCTTCCGTAACACTTCCATCATAATTCAGCATAGATGGTAATATACTCATAATGATGGATCTTTTAATTAATAATGTGGATTGGTAGTCACATTATCCAATACAAACATTAATTAACATCCATTTATTTTAAAGTGGTATTCACTATCTGCCCAGAGCAAAATAAATCCTGCTTTGTAACAGAAGTTTAAATTCACCAAATTCTTCAGGGAAAGTGGTCACATTTTAGTAAATAACCAGTATTTCCAATGCTTAATGAAATGGTGAGGCAACAGTGTGGTATTTACGGAAACTGGGCCTTCCCTCACTAGAAAACAGCACATTTCTCATGGCATGGAACTTTGAAACATAATTTTCAAAAACATGGTTGACTGCATCACTTTACACTTATTGCTGCTGTGATTCTCCTCTGCACCTCTGAGCATCACAGAACTGTCTTAGGTATCTAAACAGAAAAACCAATAGATGGCTTTTCAGCTCTGTGAAGAATTTGGTATTTGAATATGGAACTAAATTTGCGCTGTGAAAATGTCAGAAGGACTTCAGTAGGTCAGATCAAAATCTGTTTAGACTAATGTCATCTCTCTAAACATAAGAAAAATTTCATGATGTTCCTAAGTAAATAATATTTCATCTCTAACTCAAAAAGCCTTGGATATATTCAAACTGCTCTAAATTTCTGTACTTGAAAAACACAGTATTTTGCTTTGTTACAAAGTAGAACATAACTGCATTGTCTGCATATCTCTTATGCAAAAACATTTTATGCAAAAACAGATGCAAAAACTCCCATTTTTAACGGACATTAAAAAAAAAAAAAAAAAAAACAGAAACCAAGCAAAATACATGCAGGAAACCGAGATAATAAGTTTCACCATGTTAAAAACACTAGAACTGTTTGGAAGAAAACAGAAAAATGCTTTAATATAGATCTACTCTAAGTATTTACTTAAGCTGCATCCATGTTAAAACTTTTCTACAACTGCAAGCCCCTTTTCTGTAACAAAGGAAAGAAATTAGAAAGACAGACCCACAAAGGAACAATGCAGTGGCTCAGAAAATTTCCATTAATGCCACACAGGATTGGAAGGCTTGATCTGGCAACACCATTGTCCAAAATCTGAAATGAATTTTCTCACTGCATTTTTTCTAATAGAAAATTTGAAAATGTTCGGTGGGAAAAGCCAAACCTGTATTTTAATGACAAATTGCCATCTAGCTTTAATAGTACAGCTTGAGAGTTTAAGATTGCTTTTATTATTCCTATAAGTTCCTAAGTTTTTTTATATCTTGTGACTAGTTTTATTCTACATACATTCATTCATCTTTTTGTTCAACAGATGAGGCAAATGTATAAAGTTATTTGTATTCAAATGCATCTGTACATGTATCACATACTTGACACAAAACAGAAGACAAAGGACAGTGACAAAACTAGTTTTCTATGTATCCTAAACTGAACTAATAGATCATCTATGAAGGAGGGGAATGATTTACTGAACTGCATAAAATGCATCTCAGCAACAAAACTGTAGAAGGTTCTTTCTCAAAAGGACTTTTTGTCACAGCAGACTAAACAGAATTAGCTCACACAAATAGTAATAGGACACAGCTGACCAAACAATGCATCTGTTTATTTGATTAGCTTTAAAGGCCTCCCTTGCTACAATTCTACTTTGTAAGTTTAAAAATGCAATTTCGGTCCATCAGTTTTATTAGTTTGGACTGCCTAGCTTTATTAAGTTAGGAAATCTTGTTTCCATAGCTAATAACTTATTATTTTTGTTAAATCCATGTTTTTTAATTTTTCCATCTGGTTTTTTTTAACTTGGGAAACATTTCAAATTACTATTAGTATTTATATATCTGCATTGTTCCATTGAATTTAAAATATATAACAAAGAAGGTTCCTTTATAATACAACATAGTTTAATCATTTGGGCTTCAAAAAAACTTCCAAGTAAATTAAATGGTGGATAAGAAACTGTCTGGGTGGCCACACTCAATAGAGTTTTGCTCAATGGCTTGATGTCCAAATGAAGAACAATGAGGGGTGGCATTCCTCAACAGCAGGTACTGGGAAAGGTGCTGATGAACAGCTTTGTGGGTGAGCTGGACAGTGGGAATGAGAGCACCCTCAGCAAGTTTGCTGATGACACCAAGCCACGTGGAGAGGTCAACACACTGGAGAGAAGGGATGTCATCCAGAGGGACCTTGACAGGCTCGAGAAGTGGGCTCATGCAAATTGAGTGAATTTCAGTAAGGCCAAGTGCAATGCCCTGAACCTGGATGAAGGCAACACCAAGCACAAATACAAGTCTGGCAGAGAATGGATTGAGAGCAGCCCTAAGGGAAAAGTCTGGCGGATGTTGGTTGATGAAATGCTCAGTGAGCTGGCAATGTGCACTTGCAACTGCTTCCTGGGCCGCATCAAAAGCAGCATGGCCATCAGCTCAAGGGGGGTGATTTTCCTCCTCTACTCCACTCTCGTGAGACCCCATCTAGAGTACTGTGTCCTGTTCTGGAGTCCCCAGCGTAAGAAGGACATGGATCTCCTGGAGCTAGTCCAGAGGAGGGTCATGAAGATAATCAAAGGGCCAGAGCACCTCTCCTGTGCAGCCAGGCTGAGAGAGTTGGGTTTATTCAGCATGGAGAAGAGGAGGCTCTGGGGAGACCTTATAGCAGCATACCAATATTTGAAAGGAGACTACAAGAAAGCTGGGGAGGGACTTTTTACAAGGGCATGTAGTGATAGAACAAGTAATGGTTTCAAACTGAAAGAGGAGAGATATAGATCTGGCAATAGGAAGAAACTCTCCACTACGACGGTGATGAGAGACTGCAACAGGTTGCCCAGGGAAGTTGTATACGGTTCTTCTCTGAAAGTGTTCAACACCAGGTTTTAGGGGACTTTGAGCAATCTGGTCTAGAGGAAGGCAGCCCTGCACATGGCAGTGGTGTTGGGACTAGATAATCCTTTAGGTCTCTTCCAACCCAAACCATCCTGACTCTTTGCAATAATGTGCTATGGTTTTCTGGAGCACAGAAGTTAAAATACTGATGGAAAACTATGGATTAATATTCACTGTATTTATGTCCATCAGTATTAATGCAAAGGTGTTACACAGGTCATGACAAAGGAAACTTTGGACTGTGAAAGCTTTGCTTTATTAACTGCACAGTAAAGTGTGCACTGCAGTGAAGCAAGGCTCACCAGGAGACACTGCAGGAAACCTTCTGGTACAAAGAATACAACGTAAGAGAGGGATGGATATAGATAGGATTGCTGGGCTGACTGACTATTCACATAACTTAAAGCCTTTCATGCACAGGAGTACTGACTCCAGGCCACACTTCCAGAACAGACTGTAGCTATCTGATAATTGAAGTATGGCTTAGGAATATATAAAGCCATTTCTCTTCTGGAATTTCATTGTAGAAATAGAGTCATAACCAAAATTGTCTTTCAGGGCAGTAAACTGAAAGTTTACTCTGGCACTACCATTTATAATTAATAAATACAAATAAATACAAATATAATTAATAAAATACACTGAAATCTTGAATTTGGGGGGTGGGAGGAGGAAGGGGCATGTGAGAAGAATGACACCAAAAATCCCAGAAGAAAACTGACATGGAAGGTTGTTAAAACTGCCTTCAATGTGGAAAATTTTCCTCCTTCCTGAAAGAGTTAAATTAACCAAGAAATTGGTCCAGAATTGTTTTAAGTGTTTCGTTATACTTGATACTTAAAGTTTTCAAAAGCTTATAATAAAGAAAAGTATTGGTAATGCTACCGTTCCCCTATCTTGCTCATTTTTCTGAGGAAAGTAATTCTGTAAAATAAATATATGGGGCTAAGAGGGACAAACAAAACAAACCCTTCAATTAGAAAAAAAGATTCTCTTGTATCACAAGTCAGGATATCAGTGCCTGTCAGACTGAAAGGGCATGTAGATACCAAACAGAAATTCATCCAGCCATCTCAGGAGCAGAGGTGGTACTGCACATATTGTGAAATACGTTACATACTTCTAATGAAACATGAAATGTTCAGGCAGGCCTATTGAAAAAGCCCAAAACCCACAAAACAACCTCACCACAAATAAGTGCAAATACATTCATTTGGGTAAAACAATCATCTGTGTCTACTCATGCATGCTACCTGCTCTCACTGCTGTCACTCCTGTCAATCTGAAGTTGATAGGTAATGGCCCTATGATTCAGGGAAACTGTTGAAGTGTGTACTTGGGCTTCAGTTTGAGAGATGGGTTCATTTATCATCATAATAAGCTATTACCATTGATAGGTCACAACTCATTGTAGAGACAGTCAGTCTAATTGGCTCAATTCAGTTAGGTCTGAATGTGCCTCAAGGAGACAAGCAGCGCTTTGCAGGTAATATTCAATCACCCAGCAAACCACTTGTTTAATAATTCATCACAGTTCAGATTGGGGTTCTAGCACATGATTACCTCTTTAATATGCCAAATATCTGGTCCTAACCTCTTTGTCTCTTGAGTCCAGTACGACAAAGGCAAATTCATTCTGTAATTAGGGTAGCCCTTATCTCTAGAAGCTTACTGAAAATATGAAATTTCCACTAAGGCTCACTTTCTAAATAAAGTTGTTGTAGTTAGCTAGTCTCTCTTGAAAATAAAATCTTTGTCCCCATCCTCCTCCCTTGCTAAAGGTCAGCTTACAGTATGTAAACCTAATAGGAACCTAAAGTAATGGAGTGCATTTTGCCCTCTAGATTTAACAAAGCAGTATGGCTCCATTTAGAAGTATTTAGCAATAGGGGAGATGAGACAGAGTACATAGTATATACATACAACATAGATACATACAATAGTGTACATGACATAATACAGGATTTAAAGGATGCTTCATACTATGTTCAGGTATTATATCAAAACATTAGTCACTCACAATGTTAAAAAGTTCAGAATAATGACTATGAAAAGATAAGTTAAAACTAAACCAATAATTCAAGCTCCTGATTGCTACTGTCCTACCTTGACAGTTCTGGTTACCATTTCATTGTTCAATTCTTTGTCAGGATATTAAAGCCATACTGAAAGCTTCCTCTGCAACTGCTGCACTGTCAAAGGCTTTAAGTTGCTACTACTTCCAGGATTTTCAATGGTGTGTTGTGCTGGGTTGACTCTAGTCGGCAGCCAAATGCCAACATACCTCTCATGATATCATGGAAGGCAAAAAAACCTCCCACCATATGATGGTGGGAGAGAAATCCTTGATGATGTGCAAGCTCTGTTCAGCAAGAGCCAGGAGTCTGGTGTATGTATGATCGACACTATTTTAGCCACATAAGTAAAGCACACAGCATAAAGGCCACTATGAATAAAGTTAACTGCAGCCCAGCCAGACCCAGTATAGATGTTAAAATAGTATGTTCATATCAGACTGTCTGACAGTCTGGCTTTCTCTTTTTCTTATTAAACTGTAATAAACAAAAATTGTAATTGATACTTTTTTGATGACTGACTGGAAATTTAATAAGTATGGAATATCACCCTCTAAAAATTACAGATTGCAAGGCACTGACAACATAATGGCCCTACCACTCATCAATCATTTAGAGAAAATTCAGGAGTATATGGAATTTTGAAAATTACTCATTTAATTTTTATTATAGTCTGTTGCGGAACTGGTTACTTCTCTCCAAAAAACCCCAAACAAAACATCAAATAAAATATAAAGCAGCTCTTGGTATACACTTAAAGAGTTAGAGTTGTAACTAATGATATGTTAAATGAATTTGTACATTTTCAACCACAGATAAACCACTTTCCCTTTTTCTACATGCTGCTTTGTTTTAAAAAACAGAGACTCCTGACAATATGTTGTTGTACAAATAGAGAACCTTTTTTAATGATAATGGATGTAAATGCCGTTAACAAAGTTGGTTGGATTAGGTCTCTACGATCTATGAACTGATTCAAAATTCACATACACGGAAATACGTGTCACACAAATTCACATGCATACACCTCTTAATTGCATCTCTCCATTTTTCAATTGCCACTATTGATTAAACCCCTTGCCTTCAAGGTAAACTGAGTAAGCAGGTAACACAAAGACACTTGAGATTTATAAAATAATTTCACCAACAATCATTTTCCTCTTTACTTTACAGTACTGTGAGAGTCTGACCTCACTGATCTGCAATTGTCTCAAAAGAGCAATTTTAAAGTGAATAGTCCTGGATAGGCTGGAGGACCTGGCTGGCCAGAACTGAGCAGGGGGTGACACCTCGGGAGAGATAAGAACTACTGAGTGGAGACTGCTCTCCTTTTCTGAGGGTCTTCAATGCTGGGAGGTCCCTCCAGGCATGATTACCCTGGCCAGGGTGGAGGAAGCCACCTTGATTGTACTGATGCTGATGTACCTTGCTGAGGGGGCTGGAACTGAGCGGGGAGTGGCACTAGGAAAGAGATAAGACCTGTGTGCTGGAAACCCCCCCTCCAGATGAGCCTGTCTGCAATGGGTCTGATGCCAGTGAACCTGGCCTGGACCAAAGCATAACAGGGGTGATAAGAACTGATGAGATAAGGAGATAAGAACTGATGAATGGCTGCAGTCTACACCCCTCTGTGGAAGATCCCCTCCAGGCTAGCCTGTCTGCAATGGCTCTGATGCTGCCCCTTCAGAATAAGAAGAACTCAGGGGTATATGTGGCTGTCCATGCTGTGGCTGTTTTGTGGTGTCTTTACCCACCACCCTTTGCATCAGACCCTGTCCAGGATCAGTGACACCTTGAAGAAACTCTCAGGACAGCTTCACCCCTGGTGGTGACTCCCTCCCTCTCTCTCTCTTTCATTCTTTATTCCCACTTTCTTACCCCTTTTCCTCTCCACTTCTCTCTTTCTCTCTCTCTCTCTTTTATATCTTCTCCTTTTCCTCTCTCCCTCTTTTGCTTGGCTCTATCGTTTTACTTGTGTCTATTGTCAAATAAAATCTGCTTGAACCCGACCCTTCTATGGTTGGAATTTGTTTTGCAGATCCAAAACAAAAATAAATTTTAATGTTACCTTGGACCGTAACAAACACTATAAAATGACTTTAGCACAAAGAAATTAAATGTATCATGGGATATGTGAAATACTGCAGTCAGTGGACACAGCAAGCCACATTCTGAGCACTGTTTAAACTCACTTCCAAGGTCCAAAGAGTCTACTATGGTCTATTGGGCAAGCTTAGTTTTCCTTGTAATCACAATAATGGCTGCACTAGAACTACCCCAACAGCTGGCTATCCAAATTAATGAGGAACAAAGCATGCAGAATTTACTTATGTCTTGGTGGTTCTCTACAGTTACAGACTCATGGAATGGTAGGGGTTGGAAGGGAGAACATCTAGACCAATGTCCCTGCTAGAGCAGGTTCAACTAGAGCAGATTGCACAAGATTGTGTCCAGGCAGGTTTTTAATATCTCCAAAGAAGGAGACTCCACAAATTTTCTGGGTAACCTTGTCCTTTGTTCTGCCACCCTCAGAGTAATGAAGCTTTCCCCATGTTCAGCTATAACTTCCTGTGTTCCAGTTTGTGTCTGTCATCCTTTCTACTGCTACTGGGCACCACTGAAGAGTGGTGGAGTGCTGGACTTATCATCACTGTGGCAAAATCCCTCAACAGATACCTCAAGCACTGCCAAGTACCAGCAATGGTACTAAATGGTGGCCATACAAGACCTGGACAACCTATCTGCACTAGGGAACCAAACCTTCTACATGAGGCCCTAAACTGTCCATATAAACAACTGAAAGAAACAAGTACCTTATAAAGGCACACAAAAAGGGAGATCACATCAGTGAGCAGTCCACCTAAGCTTCACTATTTTGTTTCTCTGACAATCAAAGCAATACAGACGTGCTCAAAAAAATCAGTCTGCTGAGTATATTTAAGACTCAGCTGAGTGCTGGAGTTACATAGGCTAAGTCACTCACTGTTTTCCATGAGGCCAATGAATTTCAAAACAAAACAATGGCTAAAAAAGGACATTCCAACAATAATTTAATTTGTATCTCACCCATTTGTACCAAAAGGTGTTAAGGTAGATTGTTCTTTTTGAAGCAGGTAGTAAAAGCAAGAAAAAGAGCTATGGATCTAACTCTATTATGTTCCATAAATAACTCTTAGGATCTGACACTCTGACAATACCAGATGAAGCTTTCTGGGTTTAGATGCATTTATAATTTAGAACAATTGATCCTGGTGTTCCTGTTCTGTCTGATTATTTTGTTATTTACGTTTCTTTGTCATTTGGATTTTAACTCCCTCCCCTCTGGGAGCTTTAGGCTGCAATTTGCTTTGCATTATTCTGCCTTTTGCATCAGAATTGCCTAAGAAATGAAAACAAATGGAATGAAATAAACATAAAAGCCACAAGGACTAGCATATGATTATTTGATCATTCAATACTTAATCTTATGAGGCATTTGGGCAGTCTGCAATAGATAATATGTCACAAACCAAACTATTCCCTCCATCCCAGTCTTTATTTTTCCACAGAGTGTCTTTAAAGGATGATAGATTTTAAAAGCTTGTACATATTGACTACAGGCTTTTTACAGTGTCTTTGTTTCTGGATTCAAAGAAGCATTGGCTTCTTTAAGTCAGCAAGCAGGTTATACAGGTAATTATAAAAGAAGAGGAAAAATAAAGGAAGTGATAATGTTAAGTCAGACAAGTCCCCTTCCTGTTCTGTATGCACAGACTTACACAGAACTTTTCATTTGTTGTCTTGGATTTAACTAGGGGTCAGATAAAGCACAATGTATCCAGCATATGGCTGCTTAAATCTATGGAGATGACAATCACGATGTGCTGGAGCTTTTCTAAGAGATAATTAAGTCATTTATTCAAGCATCTTTTGCTGTATTTTTCAACTTCCTCTGACTTCAAGAAGAACCAAATTATGTTAACTTTACTTACACTGAATGGGATCATGCTATGCAACCAGTTCAAATGACTCCTGTATAACATTAGATTCAAGAAACTTAGTCTGAGTACAAACTCTCAATAAGGAAATAGTGGCTCTGAGCAGAGGTGCTTTAGTGCTTCTGTCATGTCTGAGTAATGACAGCATAAGTAATGACTGCAAACTCAGATATAGGAGCTAGAGGGAATATATTACCTATTTTCTGTGTCATGGATGGGTGTTGAGACCTGATCATGTTCAGAGACCTGGATTCTAGGGTGTTCTCCACCTAAAAGCTGAACTACCCTGTGACTGCTGACCAAGGGCAGTGCCCTAACCATCGGAAAGATGCAGGATAAAGCTCCACCTTTGTGGTTAAAGCTGGTCACTCAGCAGATAAAGAAATATAAAAATTGCAGTGATAGAGAGAAAATAAAGAAAAGAGAGACTTTATACTAAAGATAGATGTTTTGTCAAGGAAACTCGTGGCCTCAGTTGTGCCTCCTTGTGTGTGTGTCATAGGGTGGCATCATATCTCTATTTGGATATGCTCCATATCATGTTTTCTTTTGCCCAATCACACTGGCTTCTACTCAGTATAAAAATTACCAAATTGCTTTTTGCCATGATATCAAAGAAAAAGAGACAGGGTGATGGGATCATGGATACCTAACAATTCCACACTCACTTTCAAGAAACAAGTGTTTCACATCACCCTGATGAATTTAGAATCTAATATGGAATTATTTTTATACATTCCTTTCAATGTTCTGAGAAAACATTATCAGAATGTAACACTTCCAGACAAATTTATAAAACATTTTAGCAGGGACACAAATTTCAAAGAAGCTTATAAATCCATTGTCAAAAAAATCTAAAGAAGGTGTTGAAAAAAACAACTAATTATGTTCTCAAATGCTTAAAATGCAATTTGAGTGGACAGAACAACACAGGTGTTCAGAAACTATAAGCTCTATCAGGCCACAAGTCCTCATAATTGCTGCAACCCTTAGTTCAGTAGGCTATGATAAGGTAGGTAGCCAAGAAAAACTGTTTTATGATAGCTAGTAAAAGCTTAATACCTGTCATTTTAAATCTGTTCTCCTAAATTATCCACTACATATTTTATTTCTAGAAATTAAATTCCTCCTAATTACTCCTAAACATACTCTCCATACAAAACAGTGTTGAATCTTTTAGTTCAAATGCATATCATATAGTTAGACAGGTTAAATATCTGGCCTTTAAAAAATTAGCTGTATTCATACAACAGAGGTTACGCTTTGGTAACAGCATTTGTATTAAGAAGACTAAAAGGGTATGGTGATGCTGAAGTAATTTCCTTATGTTTTGACATAAACAAGAATCCTGTACCATCTATAGTCTCTTGTGCACAATGTCTCCTTAAAGATACAGACAAAGACCAGTATCACATAGCCTGGTATCACTAGGATTTAAACAAACATGAACAAACCAAAAGCTGCACGCTCCAGAGCATCCCATTTTTAATGCTTTTCTCATCCAAAAAAGCATTTGGAGATGGATGTGAAACAAGCGGATAGCACATACATGGTAATCAACACTGTGGAGGCATAAGGACTTCATGCCAACTTTATATTAAAAGAATCATTTTAAATATGGTTTGTGAGCTATATTTGAAAGCTAGCAAATGCAGGATGGGTAGTATGTTTTGTTACTCAATTTTACTTTGGGAAGAAGTATTTAAGGGCATTAATTTTAATAATAAAAAGGAAACGTAGTTTTCTGTGACACAGGGTTTATAAATTACAAGAGAAGTTTACATTTTGATATAAGATTTCAGAAATCATTCTCCACATTACCTAAGGAAAAAAATTCTTAAAGAAGCTTGCCTGCTCTGAGACACGAATTATTCTACTGTAACAAGAACGGATGTTTTATCTAGTTTCAGCTATTTAGAGAAATGTTTTCTTTAGTTTATAAATAAGGATTCTCAATATTCTGTTTCCATTTCCATTTCTGTAGCATCTCATATGGCCTAAGCATGCATGACTATAATTTATGTGATGCAACATGACAGTTAAGATGTACTGTGGTAATTTGTGAGTGCTTTCAATATTATTGTAGTATCAAAAATTTATATGGTTCAGTTATTAAGGCAAATTGCTTCATTCATACAGAGCTATCTGACAAGAACCACAAAGGACCTCCAAATTACCCTGAAAAAATGTCTTCCATGTTCAAATAATTATTTGCACATTCATACCATTATTTTGCTCACTGAATAGAAGGATGAAAGTCTGTCTAGAAAAGTATCAGTTCATATCTCAGAGTAAGTTCACCTGCCATGGAAGATTATAGAAGAAATTCTCCCTTGCCCAGCTAAATGATCCTGACTATCTTTAACAATTTATAGCCATGAACAGGATGCCCAATTCTTTGGAATGATGCTATTTAGTTTCAACATGCTCACTTACCTTCTGTCATGTTGATTTTCAGCCAGCAGGAAGGAAATAAATAAAAAAGAGTCTGACCAGCCTGAAGAGACTACAGAAGAAAATGTGCTCAAGTGTATCAGTTTTAGCATTTTTGATAAGGTTTAGCATAATTGGGGATACAGTAAAAAGAAAGCTGTTTATCTTTCTTGGCATTTAGGAGTCATTCAGACCTCAATTTTACTAGCTGGAAAAAACTGAGATTTTCATGAAGGTATCATGTGTCTGACAGCAGAATGTCTAGTGGTGAGAATCCTGATAGTCAGACCACTACATCATCCATGGCTTTAGAATACAAATATTTGCTATTAACCTGCAGGGCATGAATATATGTGCACACGTACACATGGACACATGCAGGCTTGGATAAATATGTGCATTAGAACTGGCACCGAGTTCATAGCAGCACTTTCTGGTGCTTCACACACACAAGCTTCCTGCCAAACACTAAAGTTTTGTAACATGCCCCAACAACATCTGATGCACAACTTGCATTTCTGAAAAGCAGACAAGGAGACTGATTGTTTTTTGAAGCTGAGGACAAGTTAGGAAGAGAACAGGATAAGTTCAATGACAGAGTCGCTAATTAATAAAAAATTTAAAAATGCTCCAAAACACTCAGACTTCTCCAATACCTGGCAGCAGAAACACTCAAGGTGGAATATATTTAGTTTTATCTCACAAGAATACTTCATACACCTAATTCCTTTTTGCTTCCAATTTTTGCTGGTCAAACAGCTATCCAACTTAATCCTCTGCTCAGCTCTACCCACCTTCAAAGCCTTACTTCTCAATAAATCAAATTACTGTTTAAGCAAATACCATCTGCACTTACTTTGTTGCCCAAATAAAAACTGGGTGCACTCCAATAATAAGTCTCTGGCAGTACTTTCCGTGCAGCCACGTTGCTGATGCTAAACTGCTGATGTCCATCAAATCTCTTTTGCTTGGGGGTAACTCTGATGTGACCTGGTAAGCCAGTCAGATACCAGCCATTCATGTCTTCTATCTGTAGTGACAGTGACAGAAAAAGTACCAAAACAAAATGCATTACAGTGAGAATCCAAGTATCAGTCTTTTCAATAGTAACAGTCTCTTGCTTTTCCATTTTTGAAAATCTGATTAGGTTTATATGATTCATAGCACTTTACTAACAAAAGAGACAAAGTAATAACAGTCAAAATTCCTTATTGTATGCGACTGGAGTAATAATTTCTGCATAATTTGAAGTAACTTCAAGATTTAGTTTCTCTGGGTCATATGGTCAAAGCGAGGAGAAAATTCTATTGTACAAACATAAGTAGAAGAATAACTGCAAGTAAAATATCAGTCACCGAGTGTACAGAAGATGAGCTTATAAATGAATGCATATTTTATGTTGTCTACAACAATCAGAAATCATAATAATTTGTAGTTTTAAAGCCTTAAAACTTACAAGTTCAAATATTCTCCTTCTTAAGGAAAAAAAAACCAAACAAAACAAAAAACAAAACAAAAAATCCAAAACAACCAAAAACAAACCACAAAGAAAAGCTGGAAAGCTGCAAAGCACCAGGACTTGAACTTCTGAAATCCCAAAACTAGAAATGAATCACCAGAGAAGAGCACATTGTTCATACTAAGATCAGGCTTCCGGAGCCTGGATAAAAGCAGAATGATAAATTAGGTCAGCCGTGAGATGGAAATTTTTCCAGCTGCTGGCATGTAAATGAGCACATGAGGCATATATGATTTTACTCACAAACTTCCAGGAACCTCTAGACCTGGAATACATTTCCCAAACTCAATCTACAGACATGAATATGTAACATACATCTGTTAGAGTGGAATCAGTGTCTGAACTTTGAGAACTAATTTAAAGTTAAGATTGCATTTGCAGGTTAAAGACATTTTTCTACAGCACAACTAAGAATGGTAGGTTCATCTCCCTTTAACATCCGTTCCCGAAAAAGAAAATCACTCAAAATGCTCCCTGGAGTGCATCCCTTTTTTTACATAACCTTTGTATCCAAAAATATTAATTATGTCAGCACTGATATTTAATAATTACCTGGAAAAGAGGTTGCCCTATGGATATGGTGCATTTAACTGACTATGTATGCATGCTCTAGGACTACTTTTATGCAAATGGCTTATTTTCTGATAGCTATAACTTCATTTCCACTTCTTACTCTTAAACCTCCTCACAAGGAGGAGAAACAAAGCTTATAACATTTTCTTTTGGATAATTGAAAAAATATATGGGGCATAAAAGAACATGCCTGACTTCGTAAAATGCAGTCTGGTGACAATAGGCAGTGACAACACACAAACACAAAAACCAATGACATGTACTGATATGGTATGCTTTTTCTTACAGTTCTGTAGGTAAGGTGAGAGTGTGTGCAGACACTTGTCTTCCCAGAGCAGAAACATTCCTCACAGCCTTTGGGATTGTTTTGCTGAAGATTGAAGAAACCTGGTTTGCACCGATCACAGTTTTTTCCTTCAACATGTTCCTGGAAATGCACATTAAAGTATTACTTCAGTTGTCCTAGATTAGAACTTGAAATCTGCAGGAGAAGATCAATACAGGACTACAAACATAGCTCTAGGAAAGACTATTCTTATTTGTTAATATCAGCAGGAAATCCTCTATACGAGTCACTATGGCAGCATGTAAATAACAGGACACGGAATTTGGACATAATAAAAATTCTACATAAATGGACATCTCTGACTTTAGGTAATAATTTATCATAATTACACTCCAGATTGCCTCAAAGTATGAAGTATAGGATGCAATGTTACAGCTTCAACAACTGTAGTTTGTAGGTATGGCTTATAAAATCTGTGCATGCCTAATTGATGCAATGTACAGGTACATAGTATTAGTTCTACCAGTCATTCAGTGCATCATTTTTGCAGTGGCCAATCACTAATGAATTCAGGATAAATCCAAGTGTTAAAAGGGATGCATTTCTTCTTTCCATAACTACATAGTTGCTAGCTATGCAACTATGTCTGCAAACTTTCCCCCTGCAGAAGCCAGGCACCAACCATTCATGAAGAGATTTAGCCTTAATTTTTGGTAATACCATTTTTCAGAGAAAGATTATGTTGTGCACTAAATCCTGCTAGCTTACAGAATAAATAAATTTGTGCTATAGGCAAAGCTCATCTACAGGCTAAAGCTTCCTGTAGACTTGCTTGTCTATAAGGGGTATGTTGCAAAAGGCTGATGCCATAATGTTTTCTTAGCAATTCAGTATTTCTCCCACGATAGTCCAGAAAATTCTGTTCTTTTCAAAAGTATTATATACTTTTGAATCCTGATTGTCTTGAATCCTGGAGAGTGTGCTCCACAGTGTGCACAAAGGACCAAAATTTGGCTCCACATCAACAGAGAATTAACACATTATAAAAAACCTGCCCATGCTGTGTAGTTTATGATTGCTTGAAATACACACCTCTGAAGTGAGCTCACCAAAAGCTACTTGATAGTTTCCTGTTTATGATCTAGGAAAGGTGGAAAAAAAGAGGGCAAAGCACGTGGAGGTATGGGGAGAAAGGATAGTGCACACTGATTAAGAGAAAATGAGGGAGACAATGAGGGGAAGGGGTAAAAACAGTAAAGAAGAAAATTACACAATGATGTAAAGAGGTTTTCACCACGAATTAAATGTTAAGCACATGCACAGAGAAGTATCTATGCTCTGTCTCTACTGCTCTTCTGTATCTGTGCTCCCCGTTAACTACATCTTACAGATTCTGTTCAATAAACTAAACGTCTCTTCCATACAGCTCAAGGCTATCTGTCAGTTACCTTAAACTTCAACATCTTATTAAAGATTTCAATTTTTACATTTTCATCAGCAATCTCAGGATTAGTCAGTTGTCATGGGTATGCTGAAATCACCCAGCTTCTCATGCTTTATATGAAAAATAAAATGGGTATCAATTGGGAACTAAAAGGCATCCATGTAGTCCCTCACACCATTTTACTAACTAGAATAATGAACACTGGTAACCAAAGCTTCCTGCATATCTGAAGGTGGAAAAAGTAAAATAAAAGAGAGCTGCAAAGCAAAACAATGTGTTTAAATGAAAAGCTGTCCTACTCTGCAGTAACAAGAATGTCAGCAGTAGGTAAAAAATGTTTAATTCTATTGAGTATGTAGCAAATTCAGTAGATAATAAATATGTAAGACTTAAAACAGATAGGATATCTAACCTGTCCTTCAATGAAGCAATGTTTCTACAGACTCATTTATTTCTCAGTCTAATTTTAAATTATGCAAAAATGCGACTGACCATATACATTTGGAAAGTTCTGAGATAATTAGTGTTAAAATGAGCATTTAAACTTGTCCATCACCTTTCTGCACTTTAATTTACTGTGGATAATGTGGTAAAAGGTAAAACTTGTTTTCATTTTGCTCCTTACAGTTAAACTGTTTTCCAACTGTTAATTTCCTTTACAAGAAAAATGTCTTCAGTAAATTTAGAGCTCATCATATATAAGTGAAAGATGTGATTAAAAGAATGCGAGCACTTTTCCTAAGGCCTGCTATTAACTTGTCCAGACAACCCACTTTATTCTTCATATGGAGCATATCTAATCTGATGATTTCAGTGTCCCTTTGACCATTATCTGCTTTGATTTGAATTTGATGATTGTTACTGAAAATAAATGCATATGTATCTGTATCTCAGCTGTTTGCAAAGGGTATAATTTTTCTCCCACAAACACTTAAAAAGAGATAAGAGGAACAGAAAGGAAGCAAAGGATGAACAGTGAGGGAAAAGTGTATATAGTGTGGACTCCTGGGGATCGGAACAATTACCTCTATTCTGTATTTGTTCATTTTGGTTTGATTGTATTAACAGGTCAGTTCGGTCCTACACAAATAATGTCATAATAATAAGTATCATTCAACAGTGGTTACCATGTATGTGGTGCATGAGACCTTCCTGTCACACCACAAAGCTCCCTTTCAAGTCAGAATATAGCAAATGTACCTTTTTTTCTGATTGTCTAGATTTGATAGCTAAGGAATTAGCATTGTGATATGGATAGATTTTATTTCTGACAAAGAACATGTGGCTGTTACATAAAGTGAGGATAAGGTTAATTCTTTAAGTAGATTTCAGTCCTATTCAGCTGTCACACCAGAGTTTTATGTGTGTACAGCAGGAATGGATAGATTGAAGTAGTTTTTGTGCATTCTTGTATTTAAGGATATACTGTAAGTACTTTTAAATCCACATTAGTGACTAATTCTGTTAACTAAGTGCTGGAAGGAAATTCCCACAAGTACAACATAGAAGAATTGGCCCACAGTGCAGTAAATTGTCCTTTGGGCCTTTTCATGATAACTTACTAACCTGTGACTTGGAAAGCCCCATGATTTTTAAAACCTTTCTGGTGACTGGGCATTTTATAAAAAGTGGATCTATGTGTTTCTACAAGTTTTTTATTTGAATTTAATATTGAGAAGTTATTCGCTGGAGTTACATGAAGGAACACTGAGAAAATAATTCTTAAATTTTCTTCCTAGAAATTAAGAAATCGATCCTGCAGAAAAGATAGATTATTATTACTTTTTAAATATACTAGAGATTTCTTAAAAAACATCCCAAGGCAAGAAAGAATGTTCTTAGTTTGGAACTTAGTAAGAAAAGAGAATTATATGCCTAATGAAGACTCCTAAAAGGCAACTATTTTGTTTGTTTTAACACACCATCATTTCATCCCATTTTCTCTCTTGAGGTCATATTACAAGTTAGTTCTATAGCCCATAATACTTTGAACATATAATTTCTGAGTAAATGAGGATGGCAAGATTGAAACAAATTATTCACAGTCTTCTGAAGTACCCCCTCATCAGAGCTTTGTAAGGACTTGTTTACCTGGCAGCAGGCTTTTAGGTGAATATGTTAACTACAGTGAGTACTATGATGACAAGACAATCTAAGACTTTACAGGACCAAGAACAAGTGTTCTATGAGAAGTGAGTAACACAAACACTGACACTGCTAGGTAGGACAGTGGAATGCTATTGTATGATAGAAAATCATTAAATGCAATGTTACAGTATCATTAATATCTTCCTTTGGCTCAGAAGAATTTGGTATCCATACCTTGCAGATGCAGGGACCCACACAAGGGTCAACATTCACACTGCCTGTCACTGAGCAGTTGCAGGGCACACACTCAGGATATCCTTTATAACCCAAGGCACATCTATCACAACTCTCTCCTGCATAGCCAGTCTTGCAGTGACAGAAACCAGGCAGCATATCTGTGGGGAGAGGGATCAAACATGAGACATACTTGATTTATCATTATTTTTATTAACATCAACAGATATGTGTGACAGAGAACTCAAAGTAACATCTTTGGTTATTGTAAGGCTAGGGCATGTAATGTGGGTCAGACCATATATCTATTTGACGCCCTCTCTACAAAAATCTAGAAAAAAATTTCATAAAATGAAGCAAGTATATAGTGATCTGAATTCTGAACTTCCAGAAATCCGCATATTAGAGATCTTATAAACTGAAACTCATCCTTATCTCCGTGCATCTAACAGTCCCTGAAAAACTTCTTCTCCAATAATTCTCTGAATTGCCTTTGAAGATGCTTTTACTTTCAGAATCCATAAAGCTCCCTAGCAGTAAATTCCACATTTACCCATGTGTAGTGTGAAAGAAAACAATGATGTGTGTTAAACCTGTATCGTATACTTCCATCATATCCCACATAACATTTTAATTTCAGACATCAAAAACTCCTAAGCCTATTTAATATTTTTGCACAGAAACTACTTTGTATGACTGAAAATCTCTACTGTCCTCTGCACTGTTTCCAGTTCTAAGAACTTGTTTAAGGGGGAGTGCACAGTGTGGACCTATAAATAGTCTGATGATTTCTTTTCAGTTTTGTTTTTTTAAACGTCAGTAGTATTTCCTAAGGCTCCGCACTAACTTTCTGACTACTGCTGAACCCCAGCTAAGCTAATACGTCCAGGGCACAGTCCAAGGTAATTCTAAGCGGGTGGTTGGACTACATGGACTTCAGCAATCCCTTCCAATCCAAATTATTCTATTGTTCTAAGAGCTGTTGCCCAGCTGCTAGTACCTAATTCAGAAATTGCTATAAACAATGTACAAGTAGAACTACTTTTCTCTCTGTTCTACTTTTCCATTACTTTTTTTTACCCACCAGACAATGACTATCTGGAGATCTTTCTGAACATTTTGCAGTTCTTTCATTTTTCTGTCTTGAAAGATTTTGTACTTGCTAACTTTGTCACCTTCTAACTCATCCTTTTTCAGGTTAAATATGAGTATTTTTAACAGTTCTTATTGATCATCATTGTGAGAATCGTCCATTTATTCTTTTAACTAAGTAGTGTGAAAGAAACTTTCCTCATTTTTTGCATGGTCTTTGGTGAAGGATCTTGCTGAAGCCTTTTGAAAATCAAAATACAGCATTAATCAAATGAGCCTTTGTTCATATGTTCATTGAATCCTTCAAACAGATTCATAGGGCACGTTACCCTCTATTAAAAAAAAAATCTTGACTTTTGCCCATTTCTGCCACAGTTCAGAAATAGTATAAATCATTTATAGTAGTTCTGCTGATTTGCTTGGTACACAGACCATAATTTAGGATTATAATTTCTTGAAATCCTCTGCCTTTCTTTTACAAATTAGGTAAACAGTTTCCATTTATGTAATATTAAAGTAAGAGTTTAGAAATATATAAACTATATACAATGCTTCTAGCAACTCATTTTTAACTACATCCAGAAGCCATGGATAAATACAATATATTCCTGATGAATTTTTATACTTCATTGATCAGCTTTCTCTATACCCAACACTCCTATTTCAGGCAGGTCTTCTGACTTGTCCTCATGAACAAAGACTTCCAAGTGAGAGGTTCCCTGAGCTATTCTATTCATCTGGCTTTTCTTCAGTGCATTTTTCTTTTGAGATCTTACGTTGTAACTTGATTATACTCTAATCATATTTAACTGTTACTGAACGTGAATGGGTTTTTTTTATTCTGATTTATCTGAAGAAGTACTTCTTTGCAACATTTAAGCATTTAGCAAATCATTCTTAAAACATGTGTACATGTTATTTAAGAGCATGACATTCCAGAAACTGTCACAATTAATGCCTTTTTCTATTATCCTCAATAGGAAATAACTTTTTAAACAGGTTTGGGTTTTTTTTTCTAGCTTAATTGCATTGCTTGAATAATTCTGAACAAGGGGAATGCACCTCCTCTGAATGTCTAATATGCAGTCTATAAACCATATGCTTGCCATTAGCAACCTTGGATTTTCAGTTTTATTTTACTTTTTAAATGTTTCCTTGTTTTGATTGAGTTGTTTTTAAGGGAGGTCTATTTATTCCTACAACAACGTTGAATGTGACTGACCTTTAAGAGTTTTACATCAGTTTGTCATGCATAAATCCAAAGGTCTATCTCTTTCTATGGTTTTTATAACTATCTGTTTGAAGAAACAGTCACCTACAGGAGTTTTAAATGGCATTATCTGGTCATCAACACAGAGATGCAACGAAGTCTGTCATCTAAGGCTTTTGAAGCCTCTTTCATCTGCTGTAGTACATCGTATTGACTTCCACATTCTTGATCTGTCCTAATTATATACAGACAATACATCACATCCAGATAAACTTGTCCTAGGAGAGAAACCTTTTTTCATTTCAGATAAAACGAAAATGTATATGAGGGTTCAGCATTAAAAGACACAGGCAAGTGTACCTCTTAAGAAGAGAGTCAGTCTTGTTTGAAAGTTTTGAGAACTCATTCGTATGTTTACAAGTTTCACCAAACTCAAATTCAATCAAATGTCTCAGTGTGGAAGGAAAAACTCACAGATACTCGTTTAAATCTATAGTCTTCCCTCCACTGCCCCATGAGTCCATTTTTTTTAGTTCCCCATCAAGAACCAGCCCAGCAATCCCTTTCCTAAGCAGTATGGACCGTAGTGGATAACCTTCAGCCTACCATCTATCAGGAGACTTCATACTACTCAGAGAGAGAAAGGTGTAGAGACTACTGTCACATATTCTTCTAGGTCTTATGTTTTTGAAACAGTTAGTCTGTCTATTTAATATGGCTCAGTTCCTTCTTTCATTTACAGCACTTGTAAGACCAAGGCTCTCAGTGTATTACACAGTATGTAAATTCTTGTCAGCGTCCCACTGGTTATCTTTGACCAGGCTTCTGTAGAGCATATTATGTCAACAGACTAATCACATTTTGATTTAAAGCAGATGTTTCTGGTCTGTCTGTTGTTGTAATGAACTAATATTCCAGCAGAACTGTATCTTCTTTCACTTTTGGTCTGTTACTTCATAAGTCTTGTTTCAATGGGGCTTTATTTGTTGATGTTATTGTTCCCTTTTTTTCTACCTTAATATTATCCATTTCTGTTCTATCTTTGAGTGTAAAGAGGCTTTGAAAGCTCATCCTAGAGGATGAGCCATCTTGAAATATTAGTTTTATTGGTCAGTTTTCTTCCAGCCTACAAGTCTTTCAAAATTGCACAAAACCAAATGTATGCAAAAGCACCAGACCCTTGAAAAAAAACCTGCAAACCCAGGACTGGCTTCTGCCATTTTCACTTCTCTATAACACTATAAAAATTCTAAAAATGATCTCATGGAAGTCAGTGGGACTCCTTATTGAGCAAAGTACTAAGAAACCTGAATAAAGATCAAAGTGTCTGAATTTTTTTTATATTAAAATGTCTGAGAACGTTTTTCAGAAAAAATAAACCTGTTATTGGTATTATATTGTATATATAGAGGCAATAGGGAAAAAAAATGCTGAAAAAATGCTGCACCTTAACATGCAGTGAAGACTGATTCACAAAATCCTGCCAGTTTCCAAACTGGCACTTGCAGGCACTTAAGAGCCAAGTAAAATGGTTATTTGTTAAAATCTAGCCACTACAGTTTGAAATAAGAGCACCAATTCACTGAGAAGAGCTCAGTTACTGGAGTACTTAGTAGTTCTTAATGCACAGGTTCAGTCTTCACTTCTTCATTTCACTTCTGTACAGCCAATTGCAAGTGATCACAAGACCAGTATGGTCAAGTTTACCTATTGTTAAGATGGATTTGAGGTAAGTGGACAAGTTCAGTTTTAAAACTGTTATCTTTCAGCTACAAAATCTAGAGACTTTATCATCATTCTATCTTATCAATACCACAGTTTGAAAATATACTTTGATTAATTATAAGTTTCTGGCTCTACTTTTTCTACATTGTTCATGAACACATCATATAATATTGCTATGAAAGAATATTTAAAAAGCTCTCTTGAAAATTCAAAACTAAAAATACAATATACAAGATAGACTAATAATATTTCATTTCAGAATGCCAAGTGAAGCGTGTGGAAAAAGTCTTACAAGGTTGATAAAAATAGAAATTATACATTCTTAATATACAAAAATACTTCTTTTTCTCCTAGAACAATACTTGGTCAATTATAAAGTGATTCCTTCATGCCCTTCTCTTATCTACTGAAACCTGATGACAACAGTCATTTAAATCCTCTTCTTGTACTTCAGTGTACCAGGTGTTATGGTATATTCTACCATTTTCCTTTGTTGCTTGCTTACAGAACTCAAGGCACACAGAAAATGTACAGCTTCATTTTCCTTGAGAGCTGCTCATAGTGACTTGACATCCCCAGTGACTTTTCTTATTCTACTATTTCCATTTTAGTTTAACATAATTAATGTTCCCGACTCATTTTCTTAAAACACATTTAAGAAACATATTTCCATCTTACACCCAGCAAATAATTTATCCTCAAACACCCAGCTACCAAAATCCTAGATGTTTTTCAGCCTGCCCTGTGTGTATTAATTCTGGCTCACAGGTGAATAGATTCCTTCAGACAGAGCACATTTTCCAGCCTTTCCTTTACAAAGGCTCCCCAGTGGTTCAAACCCAATTGCTGCCCAAAGTGAGCAGCACAGTAAAAAGAATTTTATCAAGGTATCGAATATAAATTTGTGAAAATAAAGGGTAAGAAGCGATTTGCTTTCAGGATGGTTTTATATTCAAAATTATATCCAGAGACTGCTTTTGATCACTTCTTTTTACCTCTTGAACATTTTCCATTACCACTTCTCTTAAAAGAAATATTAAAAAGGCTTTTTCTATCAAATAGCATTATTGTGTCTTTTATGTCGAGCAAGAGTTTACAGTAACAAATCCAACCCACTGGTTTAAATACTATAATCAAACAGAATGTTCAAGAAGCACACATTTTTCCTAATGTGTTGGACCCTCATTTAGTGCAAATAAAGAAAAGCAAATAAAGAGAAAGAATAAGGAGCAAGGAAGAGGATCATTTCAGGCAGAATGGCTACAAATCCCAGTCACATGTGGATCTGGCTTATTTTCCTTAAATAAGGTAAATATCAGAATTTTCCTTTGGCCAATGTCTGTACAGTGCAAACTGTCCACTTGTCACTGCATGGGACTGGGCAGAACACAGACAACTGGTTTCAGGAACAAATACACAGATACCTTTGAGGAGGGAATTCTTTATATGACGGTTGTTACCTAAATAACAATTTTTCTAGTTTTCATGTACAAGAAGTAATTTAAATACACAGAATAACTTTGACAGTATGTAAGTTGGAACCCATCAGTGGGTTTAAAGAGCAATAAACGAAAAAAACCCAAACTTCATATATTGCAAACAGCAGATTCAACAGATTAAGATTACTCTAACATGCTCAAAAGCAACAGGTCTCTAACCAGCTACAGAATGAGTTAGTTTCAGGAAGATAAGGAGAAGCTGGTTACAAACAAGATAGAAAATGCAGAGTTTCAATTTTGTAAAGAATAAAAAAAGATCTCTGGTTCTCAGGACTGGAGGAACTGCTAAGTTATGAAACTTGTTTGAATGTCTGGATGAGAAAGACTGGCCACCTGCCAATTAAAGGGTCAAAAGAGAGAGAGATAGTCCAGTTTTGGATCTGTTACCTTCAGGATGGCAGGGTGACACATTTCTTAATTAGCAAGACACAGTTAATGAACTTTAGATTAGAAAGAGGAAGACAACAGAGAAAAAGCCAGAAAAGAGAGGAGGGGTCCAAACAGAAGCTTTATTCTCTTCCTAGAGAGGTTCAGAAAGAGGCAGGGGAAGGACTTACCAGAAAAGGTCAGAGAACTAAAAATGCAGGAGACGTAGGAAGCAAAGTGCTAAACCACAGTACCACCCCATCAGATTCAGAAAGTGTAATCAGATTTAGAAACCAACTATGAAAGGTTTTAGATCTGTTCAGTGCTCAAAGGCAAGAACAAGACATTATGAAAGCTTCTAATGATACTATTACTGACAACCAAACAAGGTGGAAAAAATTCTTTACCCTTTTGTTTCCCCTTCCCATGAGAAAAGACCTGACAGCCTATAACTGCCTGTCAGCTGCCAGGCCCCTGGAGAATAACCCACACTTGTGGCCAGCACAAAAGGTGTGAAAAGAAAGGCTGCAGAAGCAACAGATAGGAGCTGAGAGACTGAGCAGCTGCTGAACATGCAAGTGGGACACTGCATTTCTTTGAATTAATCAGTCCTCCATCTCAACATCACAGTCTCTATATTTTACAAAGCACTGAATATCAGCAGTGGTAAATGTCTGAATAAAAGTTTTCCTGTTTTATAGTATGAGAGGTTTCTTTCTTTAAGTCCTCTGTAAAATGCATATTCTCACCCGTGGGCTTAGTATAGGAATTGCTGTCTTGCTGTGTTTTTTGGGTTTAAACCTCTTTTCTGCTACTACTGTTTCTCCCACCAATCTGAGTGATTCACTGTATCCAGCATCCATCCCCAGGCACTGACATGAGAAGGGCTGCAGGGTGGCCTCTGTAAAGAGAGGCCAGGGTTATGCTGTGCTGGACATAGATAGTTGCAGCTGGCACCAACCAACCTCGTGCAAGGAATGACTTCTCAGCCAGATGGGTCAAGGGAGGTCAAAAGAGAAAGAAGGGGAAGAGGTGCTCCAGGCATCAGAGCAGAGATACCCCTGCAGCTCCTGGGGAAGACCATTGTCAAACAGATAGCCAGACTGCACACCTTGAAGGAACAGGAGAATATTTTCTGAAAGAACACCCATGGTAAGGCAGATTTTGTTCCTAAAGGATGGCAACCCATGGGAAGGACCCAGGTATGGGTCAAGGAAAAGCACAAGAAAAAAGAAGTGTCAGTGAGAATCACAGAATTGTTCTGGTTGGAAAAGACAAAGATCATTGAGTCCAATGATTAAACTAACTCTACTGAATTCAGCGATAAACCACACTTCTAAGCACCAAATATATGTCTTTTAAACACATTGAGGGATGGAGATTTAACTGCCTCTCTAGGCAGCCTATTCCAGTGTTTAATTACCCTAGCTGTGAAGAAATTTCTTATAATATCTAATCTAAGCCTCTCCTGGCACAACTTGCAACCATTTCCTCTTGTCCTGTTGCTTGTTCCTAGGGGGAAAAGATCATTATGAACACAACCCTTACTCCCCATTCATCTGTGCTGCCTGTGGCAGATGGGGGAGGAGGGTGTTTTTTCAGTTTTTATCTTTGTTTATAATGATCATTTACCCCAATCTGAGTCTGTTTGTCCATGGCATTAATTGGTAAGCTATCACCTGGTCTTGACCTAGACCCATGAGCTGCTTCATCTTATTTTCTCCCCTGTCCTGCTAAGAAGTGAAGTGAGAGAGCAACTGGGTGGGCAGTTGCAGCTGGCCAAGGTCAACGTACCATATATACCACTGTGATAATAATCAGTATTTTACTGAATTGATATAAACAGTACCTTTTTTTTTTTTTACAGTTTTACTGATTTTACACCTCTGGGCCCTATATTTTCATCCCTGCTATGCTACTTTTATTTTCCATTGACCTCTATTTCAACAAAGATTGCTACAACATCTCTTGTCAATAGATTGTAATTAGTGTAATTAAAACAGCTCTTAACTGATCTTGAGTTTTGTTGTTATATTCCCACGGTATTTACAGAAGTTTGCCAATGAAAAAGCCAGAAAAATATGTCAGTCCATTGTTTCCAAAGCACAACATTTGAGGATAGTTCTTACAGGGCTATGGTAACCAACTTGCAATCCTACATAAATAATATAGATGGCAAATAAATATGACACTTCTCAAACATGTTTGTATAGGTTTCAAATGGAAGCATGCTTAGAAGGGTAAAGAGATGAAATCACTATGGTAGTACTCGTTTTATTCTCTAAAATAATAAAAAAAAAATGTGTAATCTTTTATTTGACTATTACTGAGCTTAAGCTTTAACATCATTGTCTTACCTCCTTCTGCATGTTTCTCATCTTTGACACAGGTATCATGTAAAGATCCATTTGGATTACAGGAACATGGCTGGCATGGATCTGGGCTATCTGGCAAGACCTATAAAAACAGAGTTTACAAACACAAACCTTACCTTTAAGAATTGAAATATTAAACAAAAAGTAAGAAAGAACTATAAATATGTAGGCAGCTTGCACTTTACCAAAAATCAGAAGGTTGTCAAACTTAGCCCATGTAGCCTAGGCATTAAAGATACATTTTGGATTTTTATTTAGAAACATGTAGATTTGTTTTATTTAAATATCAACTAAAAAAGCACTTGTTTTTTATCAGACCCTTGTATAATTAGAATCAGTAACTATAATTTAAGTATTCACTACTTAAATTATATTGACAAATAGTCTAGTTATTCTGGTTAACAATTAAAAAACTAACCAGAGTTAGACACTGGGACTATCTCCTTTTGCTCGTGAAAAAGTTACCTTAACCAAACCTTAGTCTAATAACACAATGGGAGTATAAACTCCAAGTTCTGCATGAACCCATACATGGATCTAAAATCCCAATTAGCCAGGTGATAACCTGATTGAAAAGAAAAAATCAAGCACACTTCGCTTGAAGACATCGGTACAGACCTCTTTTTTCAAGCTCTAAGGTTAAACCTCATATATAATGGAGAATGTAATCACTGTTATTTGCTGATTTTTTCTGTTTGAGAACTGAAAACCAATCAGACTAAAGGCTATGATATATCCAACTGAAACTGTACAGACTAAATATCAGGAATTTAAACACACACTAATAGTGTGGCCACCTAAAACAAAGGCATAGCCCACAAGGCAATGCAACCAACTCTAAGATATTTCTTCCGACAACTTCAGCTTAAATGGAAACACAGCCTTATATGATGAAACACAAAAACCAATTCCCACTACCCTGTAAGCAAAAGGCATTCTTAGGACACCACAGAAGTTCAGTGCTTATTAATTGTACATTAAAAAAACATTACAAACCATTCCAATATCAAATACAGCAGTATTTCTTTGATCTTTTATAACAGATCTTGCAAGTCATTACCGAGGCAGAAGTTCTGTTTACAGGACCACATCCTCCTTTAAATTAAACTGAAATACAAGCTGGATGCCCTGACCTTAAGTGCATTCCATCATATTAACACAGTTCACTTCATATTTCTGTAAGCATTCGCTTGCAGATTTCCAGCTGTGAAAAGCAACTACGTTGTCCGAATTAGAAGTTAACCTTCATGTAACAGCAGCACAAACTGTGTCCTCTCCTTTTAACCACTTAACTGCCTATGCTGAAGGGATGGCTTGAATGCCAAGCTTTACAGTGAAGTAACAAGAGAACATGTTTTACCCCCTTAGGTCTGAAGTAACCATCAATGCAGGTCTCACAGTTGATACCACCAGTGTGGTTTGTGCAATTCACACACACTCCGCCCCCAATGTATTCTCCGTGGACGTTCAAACTCTGGTTTCTATCTGCAACGTCCTGATCATAGTAACACTCTTCAGCCTTTCCATGACAGTTGCAGGCTAAAAGAGAAGGGACTGTGTTAGCAAACACTTTCCAGCTGGAGGTGCCATGCTCTTACCCAGATATTAAAATGAGTCCTTTGACATATTGTCATTGGTACTGTGTACATTGTGACTGACAGCACACCCAAGCATTAACTTGCTACTTCAACTATAAAAAGTGAAGTGGTCCCAATCACAAACACCACCTGGAATTCCGTATATTGCATTTTTTTCTTGACGCTTTTTTTCTGGGGGAGTATGGAAGTGACAGACACAGACTAATTAATTTCTACCTGTCTTGTCTTAGGGGTAGTTTTTGTGTTTAAATTGATACTCCAGAAACCTTTCAGTGGTTGTACACACATATGGTACATATCAAATCACTTGTGCTCTTCAACGCATGGCTTAAATCTGAAATAGTGCTGCATTTCAATTTTTTTTTTGTCAGCTGATTTAAAATGCAACAGGAATTACAAGGAAAACAGCAGAATGGTATGAGTAAATTAAAGCAATTTCCAGTGCTAAAAGACATCGTAAACACTTGATTTGCACATAGGCATATAGGAACCGGGTCTGATTCTTAAAACGTCTGAAGAAGTTCAGATTTGAACTATTAATGTTATAATCTTTTGCTGTGAGAATGAGGTAGCTCATTCTCTCCCTTCCCCTGTGGTATTAAAACATTCATTTCCACATAAAGAGAAATTCCAACCTCATCAACAGTGTAGGGAGCCTTTCTCCTCACCTCTGAACCAGCTCTCAGGGAACTGTTTCTACCCTGAAAGCATACCAAGTTACTGAACATTGAGCAGGGCATAACAAGTGTCTCTTAAACATGAAAATAAATGCACCCTCATTTCATTCCAAAATGCACAGGCAGTGCATCCCTACTGAAACAAGGACCTCTGTGACCAGTGTTTACAGGACACAAATAAGAAACTGCTACTTTTAATATGGGTGTATCTGTTCCTTTTTATTTATTTATAACCACTCGTGGTAAAACTACATAGCTCTAAGCCTACAACTGCACAAAAACTTAGATGTTACAGAGCTCTAGATTTTAATATGTTCAGAAATATATTTATAACTGGTATATGACCTTTGGAAGTAAGATGCTGGAGTTCAATTTTAACTCTCCTTTCTGCAGTACATCTGAAAATTAAACTCCAACCCTGTGGGAAGGTGATATTTCAAGGTGTATTTTATGTTGGAAGACTAAATACCTTGGTTTTTTCCATTAAAAAAATCAGAAACTCAAATTGCATCTTAATTTTTTTTTTTAAGTTTCAGCAAGGCTAAAAATTATAATATATAAAACCTGCCATTTATATAAAAAATCATGGCCTTGATCTTCTTATATATAATGAAAAAGTTGTAAAAAAAATTTAGTTATCAGGATACAGTCCTGTTATTTTAATAAAATATTAACAATATCTAAAAAAAACCCACCATACTTATAAAAATTAACAAGTAAAGATGTATTTTAATGCAGTATTCCACCAGCATCAACACACACAAAAAAACATTCAAAATTCAATAAAACTAGGATTTTACATGGAATTTTTTTGTTAACTTCTTAGAGCCAGACTAAACAAGGTAACAACTGATTCATAAACAACAAGTAATTAATAAATAAACGTGGTTAGAAAGAACATTAATTGAAAAATCATGTAGGATCTTATTTCAGTTTTCATTGGCAGTTGCAACAAACTTTCTCTTCTGCACTGTTTTTAACTTACGTTCACATTCATGTTTAACTAGAAAAGTGCCAGCATGCCAAGGCTTTTGGTTGAAACCAGGACAGCACCGATCACACGTCTCTCCACACGTGTTGTGCTCACACTGACAGACGGATTTCTAATGCAAAAGAAAAGCAAATATTTACACAATCTTATGATTCGAAGAATATGCCCGTGTAGTACATAGTCTGCGTTCCAGTTCACATTATGGAAACATTAACATTCAAACTGGCTATACTCTGTAATTCTTTTTATTTGATTTTATTTATGTATGTATCCTACATTCACCAAGTGAGAGACAAAAAGAGTCTGTTTAACTTCTATAGGTCTATTTTAGGAAAACAGCCACAATGCAAAGAATATAGCTGGCCAGAGAACCTAGGAATGTAGTAAAACCTAATCCCAAGTAAAATCTAATTCTAAAGAAAGGAGGATGGGAAAATGGAAGCTCCCCTGTACAGCATTTAAGCTAAAGCGCTGGTAGCCCTCAGACAGAACTCCCCATGACAGGAAAGCTGATGTGACAGGCAGCTTACACTAGAGGGAGTGACGCATTCTCCACCCTTCCCTGAGACGTAGCAATCTCGCAACTAGAGAGTGAAATCAGTTCTGTTGGCTGATCCCATAAAAAGTGGCTTTTCTTTTTATTTTTTTATTTCATGACTGAAATCATCATACAACCTCCTAACTGCATAACTAATTCTGTGTGAGGGATCACAGGAGTTTTTAAACTAGTAAGAGATGAGAGAAGGCCTAGCCTTTCAATTACTTTTCAGTTCCTCAGCAGATCACCTTACGCCCAGCATGAAAATATTGCTGTAAGGAACCCTCAAATTCTCTGGGCCATAGAAATATCTTGGAAAAGATAAAAGAAACTATATTTTGGAGAAATATGGAGAAAAAATTGCCTTATAGTTCAGTGTAGGGGATTGTCTCTGGTTCTTTTGAAGCAGGTCTTCCAAGGTCAAAGCAGCAAGTTAAACTGGAGAAATTCTACGGCTCACAATGCAAAGTATAACTCTTGCAAAACAAGGTTAAGGAAAGCTTCAGAGAAGCAAGACAGTAAATTCAAGCAAGTTTATTCCTTGTAATACTAGGAGAAAGATTCATTCTGCTAACAACTACAGTTGTGATGTTTATAAGCCAAACATGGTATGGCTTAATCTAAAGAATATCCCTGGAGAGCTAAATCAAATACACCAAATTTCTTCTGGCTTGAGTTGTTTCACTTAAGCTATTTTTTTATACTGGCAGGACAACAAACATGTATTTGCCATCCTGCAGCTTGAGATGCAACACTTATCAAATTTCCTTTATTTTATCTAGCAGCCAAACTATCTGAATTGAAGTATGTATTAACTGCAGTAACAGCACTTATTTTCTGAGGTAGGCCCAATTCTGAGAGATGGCACTGAAAAATGCTGTAGTTTGGTAACTAAGGGCATCTGAAACCATAGTTCAACATTGGATATACACACCATCGTAGAAAAAGTTTAGAAGTATGAAACCAAAGAGGTTTTAAATTTTTTTACAGGGACATATGGAAACTGATTAGAACTTTAAGTGCTTTCTCTGTAAGATTTTCCATAGTTGTTTGTTTGTTTGCTGTTTTGTTGGGTTTTTTTTAATCAGTTCCTATACAATGGTTTAATTAATTTACAAAAATTTGTATTAAAGCCAACTAAGTACATAGTATCTGAAGAAATACCACACAGTGGAACATTAGCAATACTAGTAGATTGGAAATTCTGTATTAGTAACAATGTGTGCATAGATCCAGACCATCAGTCAAATTATTTTTCTGTATTTCAATTATATTTGTTATACATTTTTTAATGACACAAAAAGAAAAGTACAAGTTTAAAGAAATTATAAATAGCTCACAATTTTCCAGACTAGCTTGACTGATCACTCAATTAATATTTCCCACATAGGAAATGCACCATTCTAGAGCTATCATTTGTTTGCAAGTATCGATTAAATACTTGACAGTCTTAGGAAACACCTTGATTAATGTCAACAAAGAAAGACTGACGGTTCAAGTTGATCTCTACAGCTACATAATGTAACCCAAATTTCTCTTTTTCCTAGAAAACCTTGAATATGGACTGAATTATCTGAAACCTATTTCATTTCAGAGAAAACCTCTGCTGGCCTTGTATGAATTTATTCTGTTCTCCTATGTGAAGAACAGACAGAAATTCACAGAACTCTGAGGAATATTAAGATGCTTTTCTCACGTTCCACACTATGAATAAAGCAGATTAAAAAAAAAAAAAAAAAAGAAAAAAGAAAAAATTAACAATACATACATTAGTCGCTGGATCAAGTGGACAAGCTTTCGCATGGCCTGAACATATACACATGCCTCCAACAGAGATGTCTTTTATAGAATAGTAATACTGTAAGACAAAATAGAAATTGAATTGCTAAGTGGATTGTAAAATGCAGGTGCCAAACTGCAGAATTAATTTCTGGTGATGAAAGTGTCAGGTCCTGTTTTAATTCCTTTTTGATCTCTTACAAATATAGCAGACAGTGTAATCCAAGCTGCATCTTGATCAACAGATTCAGGCTTAGTGAAAGAAAGCATATAAATTGGCACAGTTCCATTTGTTTGAAGTTACAAGAGCCATTTCAATTTATACACAGCATGCACCAACATATCCATACACCATTGGTTAATGAAAAGTAAAATATTATAGAATATATTCCCTTCAGAAAACATGAAAAGGAAAAGACATGATAATGGGGAAAAGAGCAAGGCTAGAGATTCATGCTAAGAAACACCTTAGCTGAGTCTTATCAGGGGGTTCACTGGAAAGAACTTTTTCTCACTACTGACCTTTTAATTGACTAGGGAATATCCTTCATTACTGAGATTTAAATAACTTTTAACCTGCCATTTGACCATTTCTATTTTTCATTTTGATGGGGATTAATAACACTACCCAGAAAGAACAATGAAAAGATACTTATAATCATGTATTATGACATCTGGGAAAAGCAAATCTCATATGCCACTTTCATCTGTTTTGGTGAAGGGTTATTTGCAAAATTTCCTGTTTCTGACTTCAACTTCTTTTTCAGATCATAAAAAACTTCATCAAATAAAATCCGAATTCATATAATTCACACTTAACCTTTTACCACACAGAAAAATTATCATTTGTGCCTATCTTTTGCTTCCTGTCCCATGGAATGGTGGCTTGTCTAATACCTTCTATATGGGAAGCCAGAAAAGAGTATCAAGTTTCTCTTGCTCTTTGTTACTTTGAGGACAGGCTCATGGAAAGATGCCACACAGTAGTTATTGGTTTTGTTGGTTTGAGAAATCTGTTGACCACCCTGCACTAGGTTTTAATGAGTATACAGTGATTTTTAAAATGTGAATTCAATTTTGTGGGTCTTTCCACTTAGAATCAGATTATTAAATGTACACTCTTACATGATTCCTATGATTAGTGAGGCTGCAATAACTGGACTCAACTGGAAGAGGCTCTAGGTTTGTTGTACAAAACATATGGCACATTCCATGCTTTCAGAAATAGCCAACATGATATGTATTTAGAGGGAGTAAGTAACTAAAGCCAAGAATAACAATACTACCTCTTTATAAGATTACTTACTATAGTGAAGTCTCCAAAAGCAAAATAAGATGACTAACAGAAAGAGAACATGAGCAAAAGAAAAAAATTGTGCTAAGATATACATTCCCCAAAATAGCTTTTAAGAATGCTTAGAATAATCAGAGTTCAAAACAGAATAGCACATGACAGTTGAGCATCAGGGAAAAAAAGGAGATATGGCACAGGAAGAAGGAACAGATCAGAGAAAGAAGAGATGGGGCTGCTCACACACGGTGTGGAGAGCAGGGAAGAGTGGAGAAGACAGGTATGGTGTGAGTGCGGCATCCCTGTCTTTTGTTGTAAAATTTTCACTGTTATTACCATTCATATAATAATGCTAAAGCTATTGCTTTCAGGTCCTACTACTTCAGAACCACCAGTAGAAATCCTCCTTAAGGTAAGTGTTCAAGGAACGTTAAAGGTAGTGAGGACATTATCTTGGAGCAACCACTTGCCAGTTACCTGTGTCCAAATGTTTGCAGCCAAAAGAGCTGTGTACTCATGTTATCAAGCACGTTGTATGTTAATAACATCATTAATCAGAAAATATAAAATTCTTACTTCTGCTATACAGAAGATACAAAAGACTGCAAAGACAGCATGATCTAACACCAGGATTTTGACAGATAACAGGTATCCATCAGAATGTCCTATTGCAAACAAAGGCAGGTAAGGCATTTACAAGTGTAAGAGAAATTTAACACATGCATTACTACTCTCTTGCCAGAACTTACCCTCCTTGTAACAATGGGATCAATTTCTGTTGGATCTTTGTGTGCAAACATCATTAAATCAGCATTTAGAGTCCGTATCCTCTGGAATCTCAGGCGAATAAAGCGAGCAGAGGTGAACTCCAGTAATTCGGGTGAAGGATCATCAGCACTGGGACGTCCATTAATTAGAGAAGTGTGAATCTGGAGAGAACCATGAAAGCAATAAGCAATTAGGTGACAGCAAATCTGCCATGATTACACCAACAAATATCATTACAAACACTGTGTGAATGCACTGTCTAAACATAAAACCTTTTTTCTTTAGAAAGCAGATTTCCCCGCCAAAAAAAAAATACACAGACCCTGGTTAGGGAGAGGCTGTATAGTAAAATCATTTGGAGCTAAGGAAAGTAACCAGTTGCAGAAAGACTGGAGCATAAACTTCATATATGTACCAAGGCCTTAAAATAGTGTCCATGCCATAGAAAATTCATGTCTCCTCTAGCCTAAAATAGACATTTTCAAGTTGTTGAACAAACAAAGGGCTCAAAAATTTTAACCAAAGGAACAGATACTTGGAATAGGATTCAGAATTCAACAGGGGTCAGCTTTCAGCTCCTGGAGAGGTCATAATCAAAAGAGTTTTGAATCACTAAAGCCAAGATAAGGTAATTTTTGAAATACTGAAGACTACAACAGCTAGATGAGACAAAATATGTATTCATAAGCATCTCCCCTTTCGCACTGTCTCAATACATAATTTTCTTTGAATCTTGCTTTCAGATTCTTGCTTTCACATTTGCTGGGCTGCAATTCTTTTCACCTGGTCCCTAAGAAAAGTCTTTAGCACTTCTGAGAACCCTATTCAGCATTTGTTTTCCTGAGGATGCTACCAATCTCTGCTTACACTATGGTTTCTATGAAGATTATACCCCTTTCTCTGCCTACCCTATCCTAAAGTTTAGAATTTTTCTAGGTAAATGTGCTCTGTGGCTCTTCCAAGAACAGCCTCTCTGACCCCAGCTGCAGCACCAAGAGCAATGCAACAAAAATAAGCAATCTTCTTCCCCTCCTGTCTTTTTAGCTGATCATGGCATACATCAGCTGTGAATCAAGAAAGTAAAACAGATGGGCTGCTACAGAATTGTTCTTGGAAAAGGCTTAAAACAAGAACAATGTCAGGTATAGCAAAACATTGTTAATGAGCACCTAGGGGGAAGAAGGAAAGAAACCATTAATTTTCTTGTATTCTGAAGTGTTAAATTTTAATTGGGGAATTTTTATTACAGGCTGGCACATGGAAAGAATGTTCACATGCTGAGCCAAATACGTGAAACGATAGAACAAGTAAGGGAACTCTTTACTTATTGCAGTAAATATGTTGTGCACCTTATCTTATTGCTCTGAGTGAGAGGTCAGGCCACACAACATTTTCTGTCATTGAACATGATCATACTACCACTGTTTTAGGCAAAAGCTGCACTCAAAATACCAGCTGGAACTCACTCAGCAGTGGCTGCCTCACACTGAAGAATGAGACAGCAAATAGTCTGCTCCCAGCAAAGCAGTAGCTCTTCCTTTCCTGGAGGTTTTGCAGGTTCTGGATAGAAAGTTTGTTGAACAACTGCTATCTGGCACTGGCTGCCACACTATTATTTGCTTATTTTCACTATCAACAAAGAAACCAGCACCCTCCTTCACTGCATCCCCAGAAACCCAAAAATCACTGGGAGCCACTCTGCCAGAAGTGATTATCAGTCATACATTGACTAAGCTCTAGGCTTAGCCTCTAGGCTTCTACCATGTCATCTCCTATTCCATCTCTGGAATAGGTGACATCGCTGCCTCTTCCTGAAACTGTAACAACACTCCCACTTTGAGCACTGACTCAATTTTGCTCCTAACTACAATAATTAAATTAAAGGAGAGAGGTGGCTTGAAATGAACAGAATAAAATGCTATTAAAAAGACAGTGCAAACAGGAGATCATAATAAAAACTCCAGAGGAAGCAAGGAGGAGCTTCTGAGTGAGAAACGTCTGCCTACAAGCAGCCACACAACCAGAGAGAGCAAACTTGCTCCAGTCCCTGGTGAAAAGAGAGAAAGCAGAACACGTGTAGAGTCTGCACTTCAAAAGAAGCCTGGAGATGGTGGCAATAGGTCCAGTGGAAACTGATAGATACTTCCAAAAGTAGCAAGATTTTAGTGAGAACACATGCCTAAATACTTATTTGCATAAAATCTACCTACAAGCAAAGAAGTACATTTCTTTTGAGTGTTTTTTTCGTACTGTCATCTCCTTTCTTTAAACAGAATCCAAGAGATTTCTTTCTTAGAGGCATCAAACATAGATAGGTTATGGCTTAAAGCACTAGAATACTAAAGACTGAACTTTGATATTCGAGAGAGAAAGAAGAGATATATCTAAAGTAGTGATGAAAATATTCCCTACGTCAAAATGAAATAGCAACAGCACCGTGGCTATAAGCAGTATGGCAGCCTGACAATCTCATCAAAAAAACCAAAAATTAAGCTTTTGGGTGTGGGAGGAGAAAGACACAAGTAAAAGGCAATGTATCAGAATAAGCAAGTGCTCATGGAGAGTTATAAGTATGACTCTCAGACAAAAATTAACCCCAAATGACATAGCTGACAAAAGGCAGTCATATATTTTGATTTATATTTTTTTAAAATAACAAATTTAGTCTTAAGACAACAATGTGGGGAAAAAACAAAACCTTGGAGAGATTACATAATTAAAACGTAAGTTAACAAAATAAAACAAGAGGCCTCCTTTTCAGAACAGAGCCTTTTTAAAAAGGTTTCAAGGATTTATCTGCCAGCAGGATATCTACTTGGCAATGCTAAGCTAAAAAAGATGATCTCTTCCTTTTATTATGTCTTTCATACTTGTGCTTAAAAATTTTGTTTAAAACAACAAATAATTTATGATAATTACTGAAATATATATATCTCCTACACAAAATGTGGCACCCATTCAAATACGTACACTAAAATGATACCGAGATTAGGAAATTAAAACAGGGTAGTTTTATCAAAATGAATCTGAAGGGAAAATTTTACACAGGCAAAATTAGTACTCTAAATTATTTCTTCTCCTCTAAACATCTGTGATGAAATCATTAATTTCTCCCTTGAAACATTTAGCACCAAGTTGAAGTGCGTCCAACTAAGTTGTTTCTTCTCCTTGAAAACAGAATAAAGAAGACACTAAGAGTACTTCGGGAACATCTGTCATTAATCAGGAACAAACAATTTGGAATAACTTCTTTTAAAGAATTTAAATAGAAATCAGACTTATAATATTTTCAATATGACTTTCACAATGAGACATCATCATGTTTTTCCAGAGCACACTTCCTCCTTTCATCTCCTCCCACAATCTTCCACCTATTTGTAAGGCACTGCTCACATAATAGCACATTTTTAGACAAGATACTAACATGGCCTTAATCTCCAAGTATTCTTGCATCAGTTCTGAGAACTGTTTGAGTGAACACAGTCCTCAGTATCTACCACTTATACCATCCCAGAGCATCATAGCACTTCATGCACAGCTCTGAGCCCTGCAATGACCAGCCCTGTTATCACACAGGCAGCTCAGGCACTGAATTCCTGCCTCTAGTTATACACATCATGCACTTATGAGCCACAGTGGAGCTCTGCTGCAGAGCTAAAAGATCTGAAGCTGAGTCTACCAGGAAAATATTAATACTGTTATCCACCCACTGGGCTTCTATAATTTGAATGATTCAAGAACCCATGAGGGAACAACTCAAATTTTGCTCAGGTTTTACAGACAACTTTCATTTACTAATTCCAAGACTGAGATAATCATCACTTTGGATTCTAAATGAAAGCTATATAGATTTCAGTCCCAGAAAGTTTTTCCTTAACAACGATTTTTTACACAAGTATATTCCAACAAACAGGATCTTTGAGGGAAATGAGTGTTCACTTACTAAGTATATAAGCGGTACCTCAATGAAATCCAAATTCTCATTTTGTAAAATCATTTTGAATAGTATCTCATTTGTCAACCAGTTCAGTATTCCAAATTATTCAAACAAAAGACTAAGATGACATTTTCCAGTAACCACACAAGCTGCTATATGTTAAAAAAAAAAATTATATCACAGAATCACAGAATGGTTGAGGTTGGAAGGGTCACCCGATTCCTCTTGTCTAAGAAAGGCCACCTAGAGCCCGGCACCCAGGACTGTGTCCAGATTTTAATACCTCTGAGAATGAATCTCCCTGGGCAACCTGTGACACCATTTGGCTAGCATCACACAGAAAAAGTGCTTTCAATGTTCATATGAAATCTCCCATGGTTTGGTTTGTGCTCATTTTCTCCTGTCACTAGGCACCACTGAAAAGAGCCTGGCCCCATCTCCTTTGCCCTTTTCCTTCAGGTATTGATAGACACTGCTCCCTGAGCTTGCTCTTCCCTAGGCAGACCGCTCCCAGCTCCCTCATGTTTTCCTCACAGAAAAGATGCTTCAGTCCCTGCATCATTTTTGTGGCTCTTCACCAGACTCTCTCTAGTATGTCCAATGTCTCTCTTGTGCCAAAGATCCCAGAACAAGACCCAGCACTCCAGGTATGAATAGAGCACACCAGTTCTGCCTAAAAGGGAAGGATCACTTCCCTGGACCTGTTGGCAATGCTTTGTCTTGGCAACAATGCCCAAGTTATTATTAACCTTTACCACAGAGCACATATATAACTTATGTTCAATTTGCTGTTCACCAGGATCCCTTAAATCTTTCCCATCAAGCTGCTACCCAGCCGGATGAGCCCCAGCATTTGCTGGTGCATGAGGTTTTTCCTCCCAGGTGAAGGACTTGGCAGTTTCACTTGTTCAACTTCACAAGATTGCTGTCAGCTCATTCCTCCAATCTGTGGAGGTCTCTCTGGATGAGAGTACAACTCTGTGGCATTATCAACCACTCATCCCAATTTGGTGTTGTCATCAAACTTCCTGAGGATATGCCCTGCTCCATCATACAAACCATGAAAAAAAATATTAAACAGGATAAGACATAAGTATATGTTCAGGTTTAGTGACTAATTTATCTGTTTTTGATTGGACACCAGACCTCTAGCAGTTACTGAAAATATGAATACTCTAGTTAAGAGGAAAAACAGAAAAGTAGTTTTGTAACACCAAAGAACAACCTAATTCAATGTCCTGTCTCTAACAATAATTTCCAAAAGGAAATTATTAGGAAGGAATACAAGAAACAGGGCATCTGAGAGCGATCCCTCTGATAGGGGATCATCCTTTCCTCTGACTGAACAGTCTAAATCTTTCCTGAGCCACAGAGTGAATCTGAGTCATAGTGTTGAATGTCCACCAATTGCTCATTTCTCTATTATCAGCCTACTCCCTTTTTCTACCATTATGTTTTTCATCACTGTATACACTTGACCCAGTGGGAGAAAAAAATTATTCTTTTTTTTAAAAATCAACAAAAACCACTGGTTCAATTAGGGTTGTTTTCTGTTCTTTGTTTTTGTTGGTTTTTTATCCCATATTAAACATAAAGTTTATAAAATTACTAATATCATTGACAGTGTTCTAGTTTTTTATATGAGGAAATTATGAGAAGTCAATATCGTTTCATTTTTGGACTTCAATATGATGTTAAGTCAACCTTTTTTTTTCAGAGAACTGTTGAGAATGCTCGAGTTCACTACTGTAAAGATAATCTAGTCCAACAGTAGCTCACCAGTATTCATGCATAATCCTGGATGGTTTTCTTACATGTCTTACTCTGCTTTTATTAGCACTAATTTTCCAATAAAATATTTCACATACCACTAGCTGCTAATTATCATAAATTTTGCATTAACAATAAGTACTGCTACTACAGAGTTTTTTTCTGATATCATAGAATCATAGAATCCTAGGGGTTGGAAGGGACCTCGAAAGATCATCTAGTCCAACCCCCCCTGCCAGAGCAGGGCCCCCTAGAGTACATCGCCTAGGAATGTGTCCAGGCGGGTTTTGAATGTCTCCAGTGAAGGAGACTCCACAACCCCCCTGGGCAGCCTGTTCCAGGGCTCCGTCACCCTTACAGTAAAAAATTTTTTTCTGATATTCAACTTGAACCTCCTATGCTCCAATTTACACCCATTACCCCTTGTCCTATCACTGGTCACCACTGAGAAAAGCCTAACTCCATCTCCCTGACACTCACCCCTTACATATTTGAAAACATTGATGAGGTCACCTCTCAGTCTCCTTTTCTCCAAACTAAAGAGACCCAGCTCCCTCAGCCTTTCCTCATATTACAGATTGCTTACAAGTATGAACAAAGACACTACCCAAAGCTATTCAAAGTACACCTCAGCACATTGTAACATCTGGACCATGTTGGAACCCAAAGACCTATCCAGCACGGTCATCTCTCTCATGTACTAACCAAAGCTGCATGGTAACATTAAAATTAAGGCAAGCATACATAATACTTCTTCAGGGATTTCCTGAGCTATAAGTAGTTTCTATGTATTTGGTAAGCCTCAAAGAATTTCTATTAATTTACTTGGTCTCACCTAAAATCCAGGTCACCCTATAAAATCTACATCCATCACGTAATATGGATTTTCTCAATTTACATGTTGTAAGGAAAAGGATCCTTCTTTTGCTTGTTTTAAACCTGCTTCCTACTAAATTCTCTTCATAGTTCCTAGGAACAAAGAAATATTTCTTTCTGCCAGCTGTTTTTCATTAAATGTCTTTACTACAAATTAGCACAAGTATCATGATTCAAGATCTGTAGTTTCCTAAAAATACTGGTTTTTCATTTGACATCCCCCACTCCCCAGCTACAGAGAATATTTGCAAGTGAGGGGTTAATTTATTACTTTTGTAGTTCACACATTTTAGCCTTGAATACCTTTTCACAATCCAATTTATCAATTATTTCTGCACCTCTTCAGTTAACAACCTAGTTTGTGGCTGCTTCTCCAACTCCTCTCCTGTAAATGTTTCCAGTGCAGAAAACATCCTGACAGTCTCTATAGCAAAAACTGATTCAAATCATTAATTTAGTTTTTCTGCAGTGACCTTATCTTTCTTGAATGCTCTTTGATCATCTCTCAGCCCACCAATTCTCTGGCAGGCTTCTTGAATCTGATGTGTTTGAAAAAAGGCTTATTTCAACTTCATGCTCAGTCACTCAGAATGTTTTTCACATCTTTATTGCAATTTAACATTTCATTTGCTGGAGCTCATTTTTCTACCTCTCTTCCTTATTTTTAGAAAAAGAAATTACTTCTATTCATAAATAGTAGTTTCACTTTAGTATATATCTTAGAGTATATTTTAAATATGTAAACATTTTTGGAAATTAAATGTAGCATGCATGTATGTGTTATACTAGCATTAATTCAACTCTAGGCTGAATTTTTTTTAGCAGTTTGACCATCTTTTCTATTCTTAAAATTGTATTTTGGAAAATTTTATTCCCCTGGGATGCTGCTTTTTCAGCATTTTCTGGCTATTTTTACATTACAATTATTCAACAGTTAATTCTCCTGACCAGAATCTGTACCATGTTTTGACGAAATTGTGTGTTCCTTTAATAGCTGCACCAAAAACATTCAGTTGTTTACTCTTTTGCATTACATTAAATTCTGACACCTACACAGTCTGCCAAAGAGTTCCAGAAACCTGCTATTACATTCTTAGCCTTCCTCTGGCAAGGCCCACTCACTGCCACACTTCCATTTGGGCAGGTGCTGACACAACATGAAATCTACACTGTCCCTGCTTAGGTGATGAATTTTATTCCACAGAGGTCTCAAACCATTTTATTTATGCTGACTTTCTTGTTTTCTTTTATGCTATTCTTAAATCAACAGTATCTCTCTTCCACAAGCCAGTCAGCCATTCCTAAACAAACTTCTTATTTCCAACATACCTACTGTATCATCTCTTTCCAACACCCTGTAAGCATTGGTATTAGCAGAGGTAAGTAACCTTTCTCAGCTGCTAGGTATGGATACTTTTGCAGATACCAGGATAACACTTGGATACATCAAATCCTTGTTTCTGGAACAGGCACCTGAGAGGACTTGCAATGTGCCCCAACCAGATGATCATCAGACCATTCAGCCATATCACCAGAATTTCACAACACATTTCATTGGCTTTCTGCCACTGAGAAGTGACAGAATCAGCCTAAGAAACTTCCTGCCCTTTTCTGTCATTAGAGAAGTTTCATGCATTGAAGAACATAGACTGTACTTATAATGGGTCTTCAGACCAGAGAAAAGTTTTATCCTATACTCCATGTATTTATACACACTGATAAAATCTTACTGCAAGAAATCAAAAAACCTCAGCAATCTCAACCTCTACTTGTAAGATAGATGCCCCAGGGTCCTTAATCATCTTCCCAGCTGTTCCTAACATATTAATTTTTTTTGTATTGAGGACCCCACACACATCTCTCCAGGTGTCCTCTCATCATTGCTGAGTAAACAGGGAAGGACCATTTGCCTCAGCCTGCTGGTGATACTCTAGCTAGTGCATCCCAGGATAGCCTTGGCTTTCTTCACTGCAAGGGCACATTGCTGGCTTCTGTTCAACTCGGTGGACACCCCTGCTGTCACTCCTGATGCTCCCAGGTGATCTATGCACAGCTGACTCACCTGTCTCACTGAACAGAGCTCCCAGCCCATTACCTGGTACCTGGCACTGAAGTACTGTGTTCAGCTGCCCACCTGCAGGCAGAGAGGGAGCCTTCCTTCCGGTGTCAGAGTTAACAGGTTGCAGCTTTCACCCTCATAGGAGTCTCTATTTCTTAACAGATGCAGACTCTGCCTGCCTCCATTTTGGTGCAGTTGTGGCTTCAGGCTGCAGAATACCAGAGAAGTCCATTAACCTCTTTCCTGTCATCTCTGGTGTTGTGCAGTCTGCTGACATTATCTTGCAACTCTCTTATTTGGTGACACAAATCCCCAGCCAGAGCAAACATTCTGCAAGGAAGGACACCATTTCTTTCTGCCTCAGCCTCAGGAAGAGGTCCCAGGCAGTTCTGACAGTGTTAGAGGTGAAGAGCTGCAACCTCTCTCTGGAACAAAGCCCGAATCAAGGGCTCTGCTGCACTGGGGTAGCTGCTCCAGTTGGTGCTGGGAGCTAAGCCCAGGGTGTTCATCACCACCACTGCTGAACACAAAACCACTCCTTCTGCCCCTCCTGCCCACATTTCTGTGTGAATTGATGCACAAGCGTGCAGCATGATAACTCCTTTTGTTGTTTCACCTGATGCAACAGCAAAAAATGCTACTGCTGTGCATGAAAGTATATTATTATGCACTTCAAAGTCTTTAAGAATTTTAAGTATGCACAATGTTCTCGTTCAAATTTAAAATATCCATGTATGAATCCAAGAAGCATATATTTGGAATTAGAGCTATGGTATTTGAAGTAAGTTACCTTGCCAAGCAATTTGAGTGCAGTCAATCTCAAGCTGTCTGTAGGATATAAAAAAACCCAGCTGTTTGTCTACGTGGCATGGAGCTTACATGTTCACTTTCCTTTCAAGAAAAGAGCACTGCTAACAAATATACTTTTAACTAATGTATATCTATATGCTGAATATTAGATAAACCAGAAGCCTTTATTGTTTCATAAAAAATTAAAGTTACTTTGTGTAACTTTCTCACAAGTACATACACCTCACAAGGATGGAGCAGAAGCAAGACTCCACACAAATTTTTGGCTAGCAGTGGTGAAGAACTCACTTTGTTCAAGTGCTCAGTAGTTTATTTTGGACATCATATCAAGACTGAGGGCTTCAAGCCTTATGCTCTTTGTAAGGCAGTGGTCTGAACCTGAACTGTTGCCAAGAAAAGTTAATTAATCACTCAAATTGAATATCAGAGTAGCAAAAAGGAGAGAAAAGCTTCTCTCCTGCACATAAATCTTGCTACTTTATAATCAGCAGTGGAAAGGCATATCTGTGAGTCTTAAAACTATTTAATGAAAAAGGTACTCCATGATTTACATTCTCAAGTTATGCAAGCACATTAATATGAAGATGGACAATACTGAATGTATTTTTCTCCACAGGTGATTTAGTAACTCTAATATTTTTCCTAATATAATTCCAGCTCTAATTAGCTGTTGCTAATAGCTCATTTTCAGTAGATGTAAAATTACTGTTGATTAATTTATCTCTTGGCATCTCACATTTAATCCCTAAAGACAAAAGTTCTGACAATTTTTATAGTGCAGGCCCTGACCTATTGATAGAGTTGATTTCAGCCGATGCCAGAATTCACCATCCAATTTTCCATCATAACTATATATTTATGATAATTGTACCTCAACTAGTCTATTTGGCAAGGTTTGCTTTATTTCTAATAAATATTTCACTATCTTAATAAATTAATGGTTTGGTAAGTAGAAGAAGCACAGCTCCCTTCTGTGCCTTGATAATGAATACAAGAGCTTAGTGAAATGCAGTGCTTAAACTTACATTAAAATGTCAAGGGCTATGCATGTCAAGCTCTATCTCAACTAACACATTTCCCATAAGAATACAGGCAAATGTCAGCTTAACAAACTGCTTAGCAAATACTATTGTGTCATTGACATCTATACCCTACAGCTTAAGCTAAATAAGGCTTCGTCTCTTCAGTTCTGATTAACTTGCTTTTGTCATTTTACTCTTCCCAATTCACCTGAAACTGAAATTGTTCATTCTAGCCATTGCTTTTCTATGGTGCTTGTAATTCTTACTCTTGTCATTGGAAAAGAAACTTCTGTCAAAGACATCATCTTGCATACTTTTAAACAGTCTGCTCATTTTCAAAGCAATAGTTATTAATAAATCACAGAACAATAAGGCATTGATTACCTTGAAACCATATTTGTCATTTCAAGCTTTTACTTTTGTTACTGTATCAACTAAGTGGAAAACCTACACCTACACCATTCTGTAGTTTCAGCAACAGTTATATATACCTCAGTACATAGGGATTCAGACATGATGTAAGACCTGGAATAGTAGTTTAAGACAGCAATGACTTTATTTTCTAATGGCTCTTCAAAGTGTACTTGCAAGTGAAACTCCTTCTCTTAACACATGAAACAGTACTTTGTGCTTAGCAACAGCTAAAAAGCCAAGTTAAAGGCTTAGCCCCCACAGCAACAATGAAAAACAGAATTTTTAAGAGTCATGTACAACCAGGTGGACTGGCCATGTGCTAGAGATTCCAACACACATACCACAGGTGACTTAGGATTTTAAGTCTTCAAATGATAGCTGGTTTATATTTCACTGAACACAACACTAGTCTGAGATCTGATGTCTAAAAGGACGTGCAACAACTGCTGTTCTGGTTTACATTTTGTCAGTGTCATGCAGCTTCTAAATGACATCTTAACCTGGTGGCCCTTAAGCAAAAAGATTACAATAGGAAGAGAAGCCACATGAACTCAGTAGCTGATGCCAGTAGCAAATCTAGGTGCAAAGCAATTCTGAAAACTATTAGTCTGGGTTCTGATCAAGCAGAGGTGAAAAACAGGAGCATTACTGAGTTAAATGCTACCACTTATCTGCTTAAAGGATAGTGGTCTGATAAGCACGTTCTTCACAAGTATTCAAAAAAGCACAACAGAAAAACCTAAACGGTGGGGTTTTTTTAAAAAGCAAGTTATGGAAATAGTATGCTTCTACCCCTTACCTGCCAAGATATTATGATTTCCCTTACCTGTTGTTATTTTATTGCTTTAAAAACTCATGGCACTTTCCACTGGATGTTTTTTCCTGAATGAGATGACCTGAGAAGAGCACTGCGGAATTACAAATTACTGCCAGAACAGAATAGTTAGTAGTAGAAAGAAAATCCACAGGAACTATTCCAGCTGTAAGCAGTTGCAAAGGACTGCCAAACACAACTGTTGATGTAAAAGAGGGAGAATGTGAGGATTTAAGCTGTTCAAACAGTAAACAAGTACATCTGCTCCTAAATGTTATCATTAAATAAACTGCATTAATATACTTCACATTACTGCAGCATTCTTGTTTTGACCTACCTAAACCATTTTGAACTTGGGAAATTGCAATAAAACTTCCTGCGATCTTTGCACTGCAGACTCTTGTAGAAAAGCCCATTACAATTACTGTACAGCATTGGAGACTAAGTTCTAGAAAAACTGGTGGTCATATCATTTAAAACACTCACTGATGCTTTTGAAAAGCAGGTGGGATCCCTTTGAATACCAAGTATTCAATGCCCTTAAAACCATTTATAATGCTTTAAAAAAAAAAAAAATCAAAAAACCAGAAACTAAATATGACACCTGAAATAGCAGAACTTCTGGCAGAATATAAGAAAATTCGGTGGTCCCTCTTTCACTCTGCCCCTGATCTTTACAACCCTGGAGCTATTTTACAAAGACTAAGAAAAGTTCAGAAAAAAAAAAATCTACGTATAAGTAGCACAGAATGAACAGCCCAGGCCAGGAATGGTATCATAAATATTCTGTAAAACACAGGAGATTAAAGCATTACATACATGAAAATAACTTTTTGTTCTTTATTCCTATTATTAATTGTTGTAAAGTTAGAAAAATAGAAATGTTTTGGCTACAAAATCTAAACTTGGCAGGTTTTGTAAAATGCTCAATTGTTTGGGTTTTTGAGATTTCAATTATTATATATGTGTATATATGTAATATGATGTATATACTGGTTTTAGCTGGGATAGAGTTAATTTTTTCATAGTATCTTCTATGGGGCAATGTTTTAGATGTGTGATGAAAATAGCATTGATAAGAGAGGGCTGTTCCAGCTGTTGCTGAGCAGTGCTCACGGAGCATCGAGGTCTTTTCCCGGTTCTCACACTGCCCCACTGCGGTGAGTACACTGGGAGTGCACAGAGGGTTGGGATGGGGCACAGCTGGGACAGCTGACCCCAAATGACCACAGGGATATTCCCTTCCACATGAGGCCTTGCTCAGCAATAAAAGCTGAGGAGCAAGTTTGCCAGAGCTATTAAAATGTTCTTTTAAAATTGTTCTTCCTTTTGAAGTTCCTCCAACATCTTTAAAAAAAAAAAAAAAAAAAAAGAAAAGCTCTACTGTGGCTATTTCTTTCTGTCCCTCTGTAGGGACCCCAAGGCACAGCATTCATCTGCTGTGGACTCACACTCTTTGGCACTCTGACTATATCTCCATTGCCTATCAGCTTTATTACTCTGATGTGCTCAAAAAGCTTATCATACTGGTTTTTTAGGCCTCCAGCTTGTGATTTTATGTTAATTTACAAAATTCCTACTTCCCTGGATGGAACAAGATTATTTTTATAATGTCTTTTGATTTCTAATGCTTATTAAATATTCAGCTATTTTAACCTGCTACATGATTTGATACTCTAAGACTTACATTTTTACAAGTAGAATGCATAAGATCTACATATTTAGAAATAATGCATATAAAAATGTTTCCACCTTTAGAGATCCATTTACCTGTTTTGCTGTCTTCCAAAATTTCTTAGGAGCATATCAAATAATGAGAACATTATTCCCACTTTACAGAACAGTCTTTTAATAACAGTATTTTGAACAAGCCTGCCCTGCACACTACTCACAAAATCTTGACTTGCTTTCTTTATTCTAAGCTCTCCAATTACATAGCTTCTTGGAAGAACATTTAGGGTTATTAAAAAATCAGTCACTACTCATGATAGCTTACTGACCTATGGGAAGGTAACCAGAGTTTAATTTTTCACTATTGTGTTTATTTTTATCTTCAGTTTTCCTTTGAAAGTCATCTTAGTTTCACCACCTTGATTAAATGCTACTGCAGTCCTAACATTTTCTACTCAGGCATGAAGTAGCAAATTTCTCTAGTGCAGTGGTGTTTTCTGATATATTTTGTGTATTTACCCAACCTGGCTCTATGCTTTTTTCATTCAGGGGTTCTAAGGTCTAGATCTCAATCAAATAATTAGTACATTGATATTACAATGTCTAATTGACTAACTTTCTTTCTGTTGATTTTGAGACAATTGCCATTTAAACTAAAAGTTGCAGGTAAACTATGCTGTTTGGCTTTGCTTTTCCTTTCACATCAGCCTCCTTTGCACTGACATTAAAACATTGCCACACTGGCCTCAGGCTGACCTATTTGTACGTCCCTGCTTCAGACAGATTTTATTGATCAAAATTATTCTTCCATGTAGCCTGCCTGGATCTTAACAAATTCTACCTTGGAAAAAATTACTCATTTTTGACAATACTAAGTTTTATTATTTAAACATTAAAGAACGATTCATCTTGAACAAAATTTCTCCCAGGCCCTGGTTTTCAATTACCTTATAACCTCTACTGCTTTTTCCTTTCTCATCTCCCAGCTGCTTACCATACTTCCCAAGTCTACAAGCCTTTCTGTGCCTTTGGCCACCAGTCTCATTAAAAACAGGAATTAAGGTATTCTTTCTCCAAATAATTAGTTATGACTGTTAGCAACTACTCAAAAGACAGAAAAAACAAAACCCTTAGAGAGTTGTATTATCATTTTCTCATCTCAAAACAAAACACCCACATAAAAGTCTATCGATAGCGAAGGTTAAAAAAAATTTTTGTGGTTTTACCTTTCAGTGGAAAGTGCTTACAAATATAATTTCATTTAAACAAAATTTTCTACCAAGTATTTCAGTCATGTGGGTAGGGTCTTCAAGTATTAGCTCCTCTGCCCCTAAAACAACCAGCCAGTCAGGATCTTCAATTCCTCTAATCAACCAGAATAAGAAAAAGAAACTCACCAATTTACCAAGTACCATTCTTAGTTCCCTACCAGAATGAAATCTACTACTGCCCAAACTCGAAAAGACAGATTTGAGTCAATAAAATTAAATACTTAAGATTTAGATGTAAATAAGATGTACTCTTAAAATAAGACTTAGATGTACTGTTTCCCCTTGCAACAGTAAGAGTAGGCTAGGTTATAAACTACACTTACAGGCATGAGTCACCCTTTTATGATTTGGAAAAAGTATCATAGATTTACATAAAGATGTGCAACATTCATCTCTTTTCAGAGAGAACCATCAACTTAAACAGGTAACCGTAGCTTTTCCTCCTCTTAACCTAACATTAACACTGAATATTGCTATAATGCACTTATAAAATTACTAGATTAGCTGTGCAATATTTGAACAAATTATTATAAAAATCACTCATAATACATGACAAAATCATTTACAGTTGTCTTAAATTCTATGTTTTCAGAATTCTAAGATATTAGCATGTATATGAAATGTTTATCTTGCTTTTTCCCATTAAACATCTATGAATGTATCTTAGGAAATCAGGAAATGTTAATAATTTTATATTAAGGATATACTAAATCATTGTGTACATGAAACAGGTAAAACTTATCCACGTAATTGACATTGATTTGTTAAACCTCTTTTTTTCCACTCCCATTAGCTATTCAAAATTACTTTTACTCAAAAACGCAAAAACAACAGAAGAAGTAGATTTCTCAACCAAATCTCAAATTTGTTTTACTACTTTCTGTAAACTGTTTCTTACATGGTTGTTCTAAATGCAAATTTTGGACCAGCTGAAAGCTTATTGCCAGAAATATTAAATAAAATCCATATTCTATTCCTTTTTAGGTGAAGTTATGCTTTCAAAATACTCAAAAAAAAAAAAAAAAAAAAAAAAGAAACTCAGAAGTCTGAGACCAATAACATACAAAAAGATGACATTAGAACAGGTTGCCCAGGGAAGTTGTGGATGTCCCATTCCTGGAAATGTTCAAGGCTGGGTTGGATGAGGTTTGGAGCAACCTGGTCTAGCAAGAGGTGTCCCTGTCCATAGCAGGGGATTGGAACTTTATGATCTTTAAGGTCCCTTCCAAACCAAACCATTCTATGATTCTACAAAAGACAAAATCATGGCTTAAGTGTAAGACTGGCTGCTGTATCCAGAAGGTTGGAGAGGAAATGGAAGCAAAGAAAACATAAACTGAGACCAACAGGGAGTATGACTTTACCGAAAACGTTAACCAGTGACCGTTTAACCAATGAAATGGTGGAATACTGAATTAAATAAGATAAACAACCTTTACAAAAGACCTGATCCAGACGTTATTGACTTCAGTGGAAATATTTCTAACAACAGGCACTATTTACCTGAGGATCTTGTTGGCTGTAACCCATTACTCATCACTACAAAACCGTAACAGCATGTGAGACAGAAAAGCAAGGAGGTGAGCATGATCCTAAGCTGACAGGAGACTTGGATTTCAGTCCAGAGAAAATTCAATTCATTATTTTACACAAAACAAAGCCATACCAGCTAGTTAGATAGCTTTACTCAAAGTACGCTAAAAATGTTGGAAGTAGTACATTTATGGATCTAAGCACTGCCTCTGATAAGAACTCTGCCAGCTGAACTCTTTTGCTTTCTGGGCTAAGATGGCTACACAACCATCATTTACAGTTTTATAAAATTGGTTTTCATTGTCCTTGAATTTAAAAAAAAAAAAGATGATTGAATAATGTTTTCTTTTAGCAACACAAGTAAAAACTTATACTGATCAAAATAAAATTTTCCTTTCACCGTTTTGAAAAAAAAAAAACCTCTGCATAATAAAATTATCATTATTCTTTCTGTTTAGACATTAAGCTGAAAAAAGTTCTTCACAGAATGCTATTTTGGAATTTCTGACTCAGACTGCATTCAATTAGTTTATGTCTAATGTCCCTGCCTAAATTGCGATGCTGGAAGTAGAACCAGCTTAAATTCCAAACAATTTCATCTGCTAAGAATAGATTGTTAGTGCTAAGAATAGGTTATTACTGAGTTTTTTGTATAATCTATTTTTTGCAATGAAAAATTTTCAGCAAAATACTGGTGCAAGACAACATATGCCATAACCATAAATACTCTAAAGAAATGTACAGAGATGCACATGAAATGCATGGAAATTTAGCATACTCATGAGAAATGCTTAAAGTGACTGCAGCTAAGGGCATGGAGAGAGATATTACTGGCACTCTTTTCTGCTGTATAGAAGTCTTTTTTACATCTCATGCTATTGAAAAGAAAGCTATCACTGTAAGTCACAGGGAACTGACAGTTCAGATTTTAAAATATTACTTCACAACAAAGACAAGATGATGAGTGCAGGTTGAGAGCTGAGAGGGTCAAATGAAAAATAGAAATGAAGAAGACAGTATCAATATTGCAATCCACAAGCTTTTTTTTTTTAAACACTGTAGCATCTGTATCACTTACTATTAGGGAAAAATTCAGCTGCAATGTGCAGCAGGGAGATATATTTAATAAGGAACAGAGCACTAGCATTCAAAAGTATGGCGAGTGAGCTATTAAGGCACTTGTTTCAGCTTATTTTTCCTCTTAAAATGTTTAGTACACGCTTTGAACTTTTACTTGGCTGAAGGTGAATGTGCTCACAAAGAGTAGCCTTTATTACCAGAGAAAGAAATATTTCTTTTTTTCTACTTTGAATTTAAATTGCTACCATCATACAAGTTGTAAGAAGTATTTGAAGGAGCAGCACTGATGTATGACATTCATTGTAGGATCATTCTCACCATTACAATAACAGTGGCAGGAAAAGTCATTTTTTATGTTGTTTTAAAAACACAAAAAAAACCCTGAGGAAGCTGAATTGAATCTACTGTCTAGTATTCTCTCTTGCTCAGGAACCTATGTCTGAAATTCCCCCTCAGGAAATCTGCTAAGATGATCTGCTAGTAATAACCCTCCTACTGTAAAGACATGACCTTTCTGTGGGCTGAATTCTTAGACAGAACAAGGTTCAAGTTTCATGCTCTGGAACTCTTACACTCTTGTAAAGGTCTGCACAAATACTATATGAGCACCATATGCGTTCAGAAGAAATAGAGGACACAGTTTGATTTAATATCTGGCAATCCTTCAGCAGTAGAATCATGCTAATAATATTTACGCATACATAAATATCAGATAGAACACAGTCCATTCAAATGGTTTAGTCAGCACAAACTCTGTCTCTCCACGCAAACATCTGCACTACATCGATTGCTTTAGCATTTTAGTCCTTCAAAAACTGTAGGAAAGGTGAGAAAAGTGTAGCTTTCAGAGAATTATGTAGGGTGAAGTAGTAAATTTGAAACACTACAAAACAAACAAACAAAACCAAACAAAAAAAAAAAGGAAATACATTTGATCTGGTAGAAAGACACCATGAAGAGGTGAAGAGGGATGAAAAGATCAGCAAAGGAAAGGAAACTAACTGGGAATTTTGATACCTGAGGTTGGAAAGGAAATCACCAAGGCCAAAGTGGTACAGCGTTTAGGGGTAAGCTCTTAATATTTTCAACTGATACTATTTTTTCTTTTTCCTGGAGAAAACAGACTTTAGTAAGCAACAGTGCTCAGCAGAAATCCAAAACAGCAAGTCAGCAGCAAGAGAAAATCACAAGTAAAAAACAATTAGGTTGATTATAAATCCATGCATTGCCCAAACCTTGATTACTGTCCCCTCATCTTAAAATGAGCTGGGCCATAGTGGGACATTGATAAAACCCACTGGGTAAAGTACAGAGAAGGAAAAGAATTAGTATCTTCCGTAAAAAAGTCAATGGAGTATGAGAGAAATTGTCAGCCTAAAAAAGAGATGGCTTAGACACAAATATGACAGAAAGCTATAAAATTATAAATGACATAAGGAAAGTAATTACAGACTGACCAACTCTTCCAGTACAAGAACTGGGGTTCATCAAATTAATTTAATCATAGAATCATAGAAAGTGAGGGGCTGGAAGGGACCTCGAAAGATCATTGAGTTCAGCCCCCCCTGCCAGAGCAGGGTCACCTACAGCACAGGTCACACAGGAACACATCCAGGTGGGCTTTGAATGTCTCCAGGGAAGGAGACTCCACACCCTCCCTGGGCAGCTGTTCCAGTGCTCTGTCACCCTCACAGTGAAAAAATTCTTTCTAGTATCCATACAGAACCACCTATGCTTCAGTTTATAACTGTTGCTCCTCATCCTTTTAATAGTCACCCCCAAGAAAAGTTTGGCTTTTAGTGGGAACTAAGCTACAATTTAAAAAAGGTGATTCTTTATAGAACAGCAGATAAAGAACTAACTGCCAAAAGATGTTAGGAATGCGAGATCTCCAGAGGAGTCTGAGGTAATGATGGAAAAGTGTTTGAAATACAGATTAACTATTAGTATTAAAAGCGCAAAACTTATCATGATGAGCTGAGAAAGTTAATATCCCATGAGCTGAAAAAGTGTTGGATATAAAATACAGCTCTAATGTATGTTATTTTTAAATCCTTTTTCATGCACTGCTCCAGTTATTAAAATCAGTATGTCAGAAATACTGCATGTTCCTCTGTGGGCACAACCTTTTTTTTTACATTTTGTTAAGTCTACATAGTAGACATAATACTCAAAGTGGGCTCACATTGTTGAGTGAACCACTGCTTTAACACTGATCAGTCATTTTAAACGTGCATTTGGCCTGTGCTACTAAAAATGTTTAAGTAACAGACATGGAACTATATTACCTATTTAATAACAGTCTGATAGTCATGAATCTAGTCATGTCTGACAGTCACACCAATTGCTTCACAAATGCCACTTGCTGAAAAGAAACAAGCAACACCCAGGGCTAGGTTTAATCTGAAGCAGCCAGTCAGCTATTTTTGACATTTGGTAAACTTGGCATACTGCAATTAGATGGTATTCTCATTTCTAGACTCAGATTACTTCATGATTAGGGCTAATATCCTGTAATTTTTGATCTGCAATTGTCAAAGTAGTTAATTCTCAGGAACTGAAAATAAAATATGAAAAGCTTCTCAAACAGAAGGGGCAGAGTACAAGGAAATATTTACTGAATCCTGAAATCTTACCTCCCCATTGCCTCATTAAGATGAGTACAAATATGTGGCTTTCCTCACTGGTAACAATTCATGGCCGAGATATATTTATGGATTTCTCCCCATGATACCAAATTAGTACTGCACAATTAGAAGGGAGTGTTGTTCACAGCATCCTGATACAGCTCATCTACATCTCAGTTTCACTCTTCCTTGAAATATTAAATACAATAAAACAAGTAACAATGTGACAAAGTCAAAAAGCTCACAATTGTACAAATGAATTTGTTGATGGTGTGGTATAAGAGAGAAAAAAATTAATTGTACATGTAGAAGCTTGCAGTAAGGATTGGGATAAATAAAACCCCCCACTCCTAATTCTCCATTGGGACTGAGACTGGTAGTGTTTTTGACTCCCTTCCTCCTTAAGTACAAGAAAGGCAAGCTCATTGTGTTCCTCAAGAATGAGCCAGAAAGTATAAGACAGATCTCTAATCTATTGCTTTCTTGGGCAGGAGTCAAAAACATCTAGGAAGGATTTCAACATTATTGTCCTGTGCATCTAAGCTCTACAAAGTTAACAGCACTTGCAGACAACATCACCAAGAAGCAGAAACTAGATAGCCATAGTAGTCTGAGCAAGAACTTCAGGAGAACATCCTGTGTTCTGTAATTCTGGCAAAGGGTGACTGGGATTGAAAAAGAGACAATGTTATCTCTGCATCCTTCCAAGAAATTTTACTATTGGCTATACCTGTACACTTAAATGAACACTTCTGAAGGAAAAGTATTCCTCAGCTACAGCCACTTCAGCCTCTGATCTCTTAACTCCTTTCTCGATTTAAATCTGCCTGCTAACTAAAAAATAATGCTCAGCTCAGTACCTAAACTCTACCCAATTACAGAAAATACCCTTTGAGACAGATTCTGCCCTTCTTTTAAGTTTACATAACTTCCGACACAACAATAGTGAATAATTTTTAAAAGAAAACTTTCAGTCAGAACTCCCCTGTATGATGACACTGATAAGGACTAAGGAGTCAAACAGCTATTTCAATTAGGACTTAATAAGGTGCGAATTACATTCACACGATTTGCTTAGTTTTTATACTTCCAGTAAGCTTCACTGTAGAAAAACAAAAGGTTCTCCAGAATGTTCTTTTTCTTCTTGGCTTCTTAATAAAATTAAGTGCTTTCTTATCAGATTAATTAAGCCTTTCTCCTATTTTTCACTGAATTTAACATTGTACGTCTGCTTGCACAGAGAATTATTTTATGTTAAAGAAACAACAATTTTATCTTGCCTACGTATTTTATCCTAGCCTACATAAAACACTAAATCTCAAAATCTTTGTATGCCTAAGGAATGCTTTTCTAAGTGTAACTTGAATTTTATTTCCTACTAAGATAGAGGTCAGGTAAAATTTGTCATTTTCTATGCAAAGATACACATTTTCCAAACATGTTACAGTTATAAAATGGTGCGCCTGAAGCCTTCAGAGATTCCAGCTTTGAAACATCTGCAAGCAAGAGGGAAGGCTTCCATACATCAAAATACAAATACCATATATATTAGCTCAGTCTACCATTTAGTAAAAGCAATCTTCATACACCTCAAGGAAAAAAAAATTATAGCACTGAAAGTTAATGTCCAGAGACTTACATTTACCTAGGCATCAAGGTAAAGAAGCTGTGTCACAAATTGCAGTCAAGCAGAACAATGAAGATTTCAATAAAAAGGTAAAAACTAGATGTAAACATCAGAGGGTTCTGTGTCAGGGAAATAAGGGAAAAATCACTATGGCAACCCACTAATTTTAATTCTCAACCTAATGATCATCTGAGGAAATAAAGAAAAAAGAAACACCATTCTAATATGGTGTTTAAGACGAAAATGTCATGAAATGGGCATTCTTCTTTACCCAAAAATAGCATCCTCATCCCACCAGTCATTAGCCCCTACCTAAATAACTCTTTCTCCATTAGTGCCAAAAAATTACCATTAAAGCAAGAAACATCAATTCAGTAAAAATTGTTATCTCATTAATAGTTCAGTTCTTTTTTGGCCTTGGGAACACTGAGACAGTGGAACTTTTTCATTCTGAAATACTGGTTTGGGAAACATTTACATTTATTAATGACATATGAGAAACATCAGTGCTGAACCTCAACCTTAGCCAGAGTGATACAGATACAGTCTGGTCCCCCTGAGATTTTTTCAGAGATCACTGATCTTGGACAGCATGGAAACTGGAACGCTAACAATCTCTCTGTATTCAAGCCTACACTTTTGAGATAAATTTCCTTATTTGAGAACATAACCATTTTCTTCATTCAGAAACAGTTATTATTCACCTTAATTCATTAAAATATTCTGTAAAACAATTTTATGCAAATATTTCTTGGTCTGCACATTACCTATCAACATTTGGCTAAGTGAACTTAAACTTGTGCTGCTTAACCTGACCTACTGATAAACCACATAGGGTTTTGGTCGGTTTTTTTTTTTTTTTTTTTTTATTCTATTGTTGTATTTGCTGTTGGGTGTTTCCTGTGAACATAAAATATCTGTATATCAAGCATTAAAATATAATTAAATTAAAAATTTTGTACATGAAGATAGATTTGCATCTGAGAAAGACAGTAAGTTTATACTTCTCTACATGGAGATAAGCCTATAAAAATGTGGAACAGAAACAGTCAACAGAAAGGTAAACATTGAGGCTAAAATTTCACAGATCGTTACACATCAAAGAATCTGTAAATAAATTAATATGCCAGACCTAGTGCACTTTTGAGTTATGATATTTCCTTGAATTACCAAGTTCTATGCAAGTGTTAAAAGCATGTGAAAAAAATATACAGTTGTTGGAATTCAGTATACATGGCTTTCTGTCTCTTCATTTTAAATGGGTAAAAATAGTGTACTTCCAGCTATAGTTGTTACATTTGCCTTGTTCTTTCAGCCATGGTTTCTTGTTCTCACCTCTACTACATCTTTTCTATACTCTCACTTTAAACTAAGGACTAGTCCAGGATTCATGGGCCTAGACTACCATGAAATAGCAGAGGTCTCTGACAGGAGAAGAATAGATAGATCTATGCAGGGGCAGAGGGTTAGTTACAAGCTCTTAAAAGCAATAAATTAAACTCTGAGTAAAATCATTACCATTTAACATCCTAGCTTATACACAAGGACTGGAAAGGATCATTTAATGATTTCACTGGATCTATGGTTATTCCCAGTGTTCTCACATTTGTTCACAAGTAACACAGGAACATATCTCAAGCACCTAAAGAAGCTTCTAAGTAAAGAAGCTTGTAAGTACTGATACCTTGTTCCGCCAATAATTCCTTCACCTTTACTTTGTAGAATACGCACATTAGAGTGTACCTTGTATGCACTATATAGGAACACATGAGTTTTTTTCAAATTGCAAACAGATGACTTCATCATTTTTCAAGGATATCAAAATACTCCCTGTCTACTCAAGGCAGATATTAGCCAACTAAGCAAAGGTTTGGGGTTTTTTTGCCAGGTTACAGCGCACGGAATAACAACTGATCTTACCTCTCCATTCTCCAGAGGGTGGATTTTGGAATAATAAGAAGTGCATATGACTTCATCATCTTTTATATAGGACGGTGTCCCAGGACGGGGATGAATGTTGTAGCGTGTCAAGCATTCACTGTCTGTGATAGCATAATATTGCCATGGCTGGTAGTCTACACCATCCAGTGAACGCTCCAAGATCCAATTCCCAGGTCGAGGTGAGTTCGCTGCTTTCACAATAACATAGGCAATCTGGAAAACCTGAAAAACAGACAAATTGTTAAAATATATGGAAATACGTACTTATTAATTAATTCTGATCTCTCGAAAGCTATGAAACTAAGAAGTAAATATGAGAACTTTTTTTTTTTCACTAAAATGCAATGTGTCCTCAGATTCCACTGAAACACTCCTAACTACAGAAATAAATTCTCCATTAACATTTCTGAAAAAAAGATGAGTTGCATTAGGAAGAGAGAGGCTTTGAAAATAGAACTTAAAAGCACTCCAAATTCCACATAATTTTGGAGGTAATTATTAAGCCGCAGTTTCAACCAAATCTTTGCAAAGTTTGTTTTCCAGTATTGTCAATTTGTAAAAGTAGGTTTGTTTCTCTGTCTGTATTTATAGACATGCACTTTCTCCAATGTTTAAAAGTTGCTAAACTTCATTACAACCTTATCACTGTTAAGAAAAAACACAAGTTTAAACTACTGAGAGGTAATCACATCCTGCTGAAATCATTCTATAAAATGTTCTTATTCCAATCACATGACTCAGCACTGTGGCCATAAATAAGTTTTATAGGACAGAAACACATCAAATGTCACTACAACCAGAATGTAAGCATGTAATCAATGCTCATTATGGTCCATTTCACCTGCCTATTGAGTTATCAAGGTTTATTTATGTTTACAAGCTTGCTGGAATGCAAGCCACAAACAACACATCTGCAATTTCAGAATGCCATATCTTAGTAACACACTTCTGGTTTCACTTCTTTTTCCACCCAGCAACATTGAGACACTACAGAGGTAGAAATGAAGCTAAGGGAAGAAAATAGTTATTTCCTTCAGAACAATATAACATAAAAGAAGTTAATATTTGAATATACTGTAAGTTAATAAGATGCAGCCTGTAATTCTGCACATCAGCATGCCAGAGCCAGACGTTATCATTGAGAGAGAACAGCGTTGATTTAATTCTATTTCTATATCAAAGAGAAATTGTAAAGAAGCTACATGATTCAGATTTAGTCCACACAAAATCTCTTGAAGACAGTCAGTACATTGGTGAAAGAAGAGCCTATAGTAATTGATGAAAGAAATACTAAGAAGACTCTAATTGCTTTTTTAGTAACTACTATTACTATAAAATAGAAATTACACCAAGTGGCAGAGTACTGCAGATGCTCCAGTACATGTGAAGATGGAAGCAAATAAAATGTTTATCTGCAATCACTATTCCTGCCTTCTGTGCAGATGCTGAGAACATAGTAAGATCCAAAATAGCTCTAGTAACAAGTCTTGTACAAGATGTACAAGGTTGGTCACTAAAAACGAAATTTTTTTTTCAATAGGAATAGGAAGTGGGGGAATTTGTACAAATTTGGACCTGGAAAACTCATCTGTAACTATGCAATTCTGTGGAGGATTATCTCAATTTATTGTTTTGGTTTTTTTTTTTTTCAGTAGCATAAAAGAAAATATCCAGGGACAAGAAGAAACCTCTCTTTCATTCCCTTGTTTCAATGGAAATCATACAATCACTTGTCCTCTTTAGTTCAAACAATTTCCTCTCTTAAGCTCATTTACAGATATATTCCATTTTGGCAGCAAATAACTACAATTGTATCTTGACTGAATCAGCATCCCAGTACTGTTTACAATAAACAGAGAAAACCACAACATTAACATATCTCTCCAAATAGTGCATCCCCAGTTAAGTTCTTTGAAATAAAAGAAAATAGCTGGAGTGTTTAATTATTTACTATTTCCTACGAGAGGTATTTTAACAAGTTTATCAAGAGTTAACTTGTACATTGGACTTTGCATGAGTAAATAATCCCATATAAATTATAAACTGTTTTCACACTAGCATGATGTAGTCAAACAACAAACTCTTTAAAAAAAAATTATTTATTAAGTTTCTTACTCCAAGTTGTCATAATAAGACTACTTTTTTTTTTAATAGACAACAACTGAAGTCAAACATATTGTTAGGGCTTCTACCATGTAAGGCCTGTGCAATGTGTTTAGGACACAGGTAACTAAATACGTAATTTCATTTGTAGAAGTCCCAAAATTCTTAAAACGTCACAGAAGATTTTCTTCTGGCCAGAAGACAATTTAGCTCTGCAAATATCTTGAATTCATTGGCTCTGTGGATACAAAAGGGATAATCAACAGGCCTTTCCTGTTTGCCTTGAAACACTAGGCCGGGTGGGAGAGTGAAACTTTCTACACTTAGTTTACAAATTAGCACCCTATTTCAATAACATTTTCTGCACGTTCTGCTGAAAATTTGTTTGGAGTCTCATTTCTTCTGGGAGTGTGTACTTTCTGACTGCAATTTCTAATATATCTCTGGCTTTGATTATTTTTAGCGTATCTTGTAAATGAATCTGCAACAAAATCTTATAAAAAGCAGTGGAGAGAAAACAGCATATTGCAGGTCATAGTGAGATGGACATTATTTTTCTTATCTCAACTTGACAAGGAAAAAAGCTTGTTAACATAAATAAAAGAGTTCACATGAAGAGTTGTTTTTAACTAAACCTTAATTACAGTTTTTGGCCTGATCCAGGCTGCTACTGCTGTCCAAGCCTCTCAAAGTTCCCGCAGTGGCTTCTGCATCAGCACCAAACTATCTGCAACACACTGGCACGCAAAATGCTCTCTTTTTGCTTGCAAGTCTCTATTCACTAGTGGAAATGAAGGACTGTTTTGTATGAAATAAAATTACTTCCTGGGCAGAAAAACAGAGCTGGAACTAAAGACCAGAATTTTAAACGTTGGTAGGCTGTTAATGCTAACCATAATCAAGTGAAAATGTGTAAGCACAAGCATCAAAACCATGTCTTGGTTGATATTATTCCTGATATTTCTCACTAAGGCCAGCATGAACAAAGTACAGACTGCTAATTCATGCTTCTTAGAAACATCTTTTCTTTGGGGGACAGCTAGAGTTGTAGAGCCTTAGTAGAAATGTGGAAGACAGTTGTCCCAACTAAGGGAGCTGCATTAGTCATTCCCAGCTCATCACAGTGATATGACACAGACAACAAATATAGCATATTCCATGTTGTAATGGGCTTTCTGAATAAAAATCCAACAGAAATTAATGGCAGCTGTATGATGCTTTTCAAAGGAAATCAGTCTCACAGGACTGACATTGTCTTTCCAACCTACTGGAAAACTTTGCAGGTACAAGAGAAACCCTTCTTTTATTGTGGACTTGCTTAGCAAATGGTGTTCTGGTTACTCTAAGACAACCATCTAGGGCTTAGTGGCACGAGAATACGAACACCAATAAAGTCTAACGTATCACCAAATTTTGCTGTATTTTTTTCCACACTAAATAAAAAGTGAACTTGCTCAGCTTTCTGAAGCCAAGTTCCCTATTAAATTGTTAACACTGAGCTTCTATTCCCACAAGGCAACTGATGGAGCATGGCTGCTTTACTTTTCAAAAAGCATCAATAAGGCGACAGATGTCAATTGATGTAATAGTTCTACAATCTTAGAGTACATCTGGTTTTGTAGAAGTTCAATACAACATCACCTGGAGAGCTAAGTTTCCTGATACAAATGTTAAAACAGAACAATACTGTCATAGTAGCGTGTAACAGTCCATTAACATAGCTACCAAAGTGCAGCTGGTGCTTTTTTTTTCTACTTGCTCTGCTCATGTGACCAGAGTGTAATTACAGGAGTGGGAGGGAAATAGTGTAAATAGTCCTTTAAGCTTTTCCTAAATTATAGACAACATAATCCCCAAGATGAGAAACAAAATGAGTCTTGGGTCTCATTTTCATTGGTAATTGACTCAGCAGTGAGACCTGTGAAGCACATATTGTGAGGAACAGTTCTGTAAGTTATAGCACTGTATCTTATGAATGCCTCATAAGACATAGAAAAGTGCATCCTACTACACAGGGTAATTTGCTAGACTAATATTATTCAGATAGAGCTGAAGTGAATCATTAATCTGCATAGGGTTAGCTAGCGAAGCAGGAAATCTCATTGTGCTTTACTCCCACCTGTGTTTCTATTTAAAAAAATAAATCCTTCAGTTAGAAACCTTTCATGAAAGTCAGAATATCACAAGAGAAAAAATACTGTACCACACAATTTTATAGATCTATTTCGATTTCATTTTCTCAATGGAAGAAAGTAATGGCTCTAATGGAGCCTTCCATCAGCAATCTGGAATAAACTGAGTATGTACTTATTTACCATGATATTATGTTGCTGATTATTCCAGTTCAGTGGTCAAGTAAACATGGCATACTTTTATTGAGAGGAGTGCAGAATTTGGGCACCAGTTTGTTTCCTTACAGTCTAGCATAAACACTGTTAAAACTTGTGGCCTTACACTGCCTATAGGTTTATTTAACCAGTCATTTAAAAGTTCTGTGAGGGCTAGCAAAGCACTGAAGACAGCCCTTTTCTCCATGTGAAATCCAACCAGATGAATCAACTGAGAAAGACATTTTATAATGTCTTGCCAGCTAATGGGGGTCATTGACCACAAGGGTACAATTCATTATGAGAAGCAAAGGAAAGAACACTTTGGGACTACGTGAAACTTAGTATGAGATGTGTTAAAAGGATTGTGTAAATATTTGGGTGACACTTACTATGGAATCTTCAGGGGAAGGAATAAAGATGGGGAAATGGAGGGATCAAGGTGGATCAGGAAGCAACAAATGTAAGAGAGAGGAAAAAGGGATGTAAAAGGAAGCACTTGACTGTAAATAGCTAGCTGGTCAGCATCTTTGCCCTGACCTCGATCACTGAAGAGATCTGGGGCCAGCTAGTGAAGTGCTGCACGTTGTGCATGCAGGATGTACAAGCATATGTGGCCCCTAACAGCCTTAATGCTAATCAGCAGGAGAGGAAGAAGAGAGTGAAGCAGTCTGAACCGTGTTTGTGCAAGTACTGTGTGTTCACGTGGGTGCCAATAAGACAGTGGTGGATTCATGTTGCTTTGTGCTGCCACATGTGTGCCACTCTCTCAAAAACACCATCTCTGCCTTGCTACAGTCCAAATATGAAGACAGAGCCACAGCAGCCTTTCATCCATCAGGCTTCCAGGTTCAGTAACTTCTATTCCCTACAATCACCAGCAATCAGGAGCCACAGCCCTAAAATAATTCTCAAAGCAAAACAGTGTTCCTTGATCATTAATGTCTGTCTCTATGCTCATGTATAAATCTGAGTGATATATGCAGGACATCATGTACCTGGAATTAAATATCACAGTTGCACTATTTTTCATTTTGGAATAGCCTCTCCTACAGGCTTAAGACATGAAACAGACCAAATCCAACTACCTGTGCTCGTGAGCTAAAGCAGAAGTTTTGTGACTTTAGGAATGAGCTCCTCTTGTCCTCAGAGGTTGGTATCAACTCCTCATGATTCCGTGGAGCCAGTCATATTTCAATTCACATATGCTATTACAAATAATTCTTGTGCCTGTTATTTATGAAAGAGAGCAGTCAGTTTTGATGCAAGAATTTTCAGATAATGGGTTAAGAACAATCAACCCTCTCATTTTAGTCTCACATACAATTCAGATAGAAAAATCCTGAATTTAGAAACGGAAGTAGCTCTCCAGATTCCTCAAATGACCATCTAGCATGTATCTTTTTCTGTCTCTGTCCTGAGAGACAGTGCCCATGGTTTCAAACACTTTGCTCACACTTAGAAATTCTGTAATAGAAAAAGTTGGCATGGGGATCAAAAAAAAAAATGCTTATCAGTATTCAACTAATATCAGTCTAGAGAGTAGCTCCCTGCCATGCTGCAGTTTGCCTTCTAATGACGATTTCTCTCCTGTTCATTTGAGCTGCTTCCAACTGAAATGCTGCAACCAGATGGGGAATTTGGGCTGAAAGATGCACACACTTCATTCTAACACCCGATTCCAACAGGTTTTTTTGCACAATGTTGCAAACGATTCAGCCTAACAGCAAGCACGGGATCATCTGTTCTAGAAAAATTGTAGCTACAAATGTCATGCAATATACAATGTCCACAGCACATTGTGAGACAAACTGAGAAACATTTTACCATAACAAACCTTGAAAAGCTCTAGCTAGATGTCTCCAAACCAAACCAAGTTTCAGTTAGAAATCTTCTGTCTTTTCTAATTAGACAAAAATGAACTCACCTACATTGCTCAGTCCCATTTAGTAGCAGAACATCCATTTTTTAAAGATAAAGAATACCTCATCTTAGAGCAAACTCAGCTTTCTCCTTCCCCTGCATATAAGAGCTGTGTAAAAAAGCTCAGGCTCTTTTAAGAACATTTTCTTCTCCTTGAGAAGAATAGATCCTTTATTAATACCTCTCAACTTTTGCTCATGTTATCAAGATGATTATAACTTATGCCTTAAAAAAAAAATGAAGTCTATTAGAACAGGGCACTTTATAAAATGTCACACTGTAAAGCTCTCAAGCTTTACAATAAAGCAGTCCAGCTGCTGAATATCTAAGGTACATTAAGCCAAATAAACAGAGTGAGTACCTGTAAAATTCTGGCCATGTGAACTTTTTCTTTGTAATTTTCTCTGTTGGTTTTCTCCATTACTCACTGTTCAGTTGTTTCTGAAGGCCTCAAAAAGAATAGCTGCTTTCTGTTGACCACTTTTTCTGCTCATCATTGGCCAGCACAGAAGACTAAGGTTAGTAATTTACTTATACAATACTTTTAAAAAAAACACACAGATTTAGGAGGGCACAGAGAAGGATCAACAGGAGACAAACGGACAGAATCCTCCCAGGATGCCAGATGTGGATGAAGAAAAACTTGACCCTCATAATCCCTCAAATTTATACTGAGTATGGTGCATAAGGGATGGAATGTTCTGTTTGTTCAATTTCAGTCACCTGTGAGCTCCACTCCTTCCTAAAGGAGGGTTGCTGGTGTGACCCCTCTACTCACCTTTAAGTGAGTAAAGGTTTCTTACAACTGAGCAGTGGCCTTGGCACACCATTCTCAAGCTGTAACAATAAACATTGAGCATTGCCAGTCCTAGAAGCAAACACTGACTGAGAAACTTGACATTAATTCCAGCAAGTGCAGCTACTTAGAGGAGACTTAACAGAAAGTAAAATTACAAGAAAGAAAAATGGTTCTATCCTGGCTCAAACCAGGAAAATAAGGCACTTCCTTGCTGTTAGGACTTGCTCCTACTCCTCTCAATTGGAACTTGCACACACATACCTACAAAAACTAATTTAATTAATAGCCTCTTAACAGATAGTCAACTATCCTGTTACAACAGATATAATTTGTACTACAGGATTTTGTTGCCCATCTTGTAGCATAGACCTTATATTTCAGTAACAGTTTTGTGATAAACAGCTAGCACAACAGAAGCCCTATTTCATGAGCACCACACATTTTTTTCAATTTAGCTTTTTATACATCTAAAACCATTCAATGAAAATGTATTTTTCAGCAAGAAGAGCAAATTTTTCAATGCTGAGACTCCTCTGACCCCATTATTTGTCATTCTTTAGAACCAGAATTGCCAATAGGATAAAATTAGAAGGAAATCTCACATTCATGTCAGAACATGTGTCACTCCGGATTCTGAAACTATGCACCTGAAGGATGAAAAAGTTAACAGCTCTCTTGGCTAAAATCAAAATTAGAAAAGAAAAAGTGGTATGTATACTTACTGTAGCCATCCAGGGAAAATGTAAGGTAAGTTCTCAGAAAGAAAATGTATACTTTCTCAACATTATTAAAATTCTTGTCAGTGTATATTACTAACTGAAGCTGAAAGAATTTACTTACTTAGAAATCTTTCTGACTAACCACCAAGAAATAAAAGTTATGATCTGATTTATTGGGGAGTATTAAAAAATTGAATAAAATAAGCCCCTGAAGATTTATAGTTAATAGAACTACTCAATCTAGCTAGGAGCACTTTATATGGTGGGTATTACAATGAAGCTTTCAGTACAATAACGGCTTCTTAGAATTTCAGAACGCATTGGAGATTACTCCCTCCATGTACTACTGCATCACTCATGAAAAACCTTCTGGTTTAATACTGCAGGACAGTCAACTTCACTAATACTTATCATTAGAACATCTACAAGCTTAATGCAGCAAGCTCTACTGGAGTTAATGTCTGACATAGATGGGCACTCCTCTTTCAGGCTTTTGTCTGTATGATATCAACTTAGAAAACTTTGAGACAAGAACTGGGCCCTGGATGACGTCTGCTACCAGTGTACATACATTCTGTTCAAGCATATATTCTCTTTCCCATGAAGGGAAAGCCAAGTGGAAGGCTACATATTGTACAATGTCTATTGTAAAATAGACTTGATAAGTATATAAACCAAATAGTTCTTAAAAATGTTTACTTTGATGTCAAAATATTTGCTATAGTTCTATTTTGTTGCCACAATTGCTAATAATTTTGTTTTCTAGATATGTCTGGTACAAATCCTCATTGGTATATTTATATTTGTTTTCTGGTTTTGCTTTTTCCAAATAATTTCATATGAACTAACTTCAAATCCAACAGTTTTACTTTGATTGAAAAATAAAAAATATTAGAAAGGCAAGCTGCACTTTGGCTCATCCTGTAGATACCTTATTATTGCATTAGCAGCAAATTGTTAAACTAAAGAAATTAAGGGAACGAATAAAATCTTCAGATTCAAGTCTGTGAAGGCAACAAAAAAGAAAACTTTAAAAAAAAATCAGTATTATAACATCCAATTATATGTGTAAAAACTGGCTAAGCAGTTCAGTACAACTTCCCTTTTTTTCTGTTAGTTCCACTGCCTCTCCCATTTTCACTGCTTTCATTTTACCTTCTTAGAGCTGCCTCTGAGTTCATTAGTGCTTAGGTATAACTAACCAAGAGAACTGGACGCAGGAATTTTTGTGTGCTCAAGTGTTTACACTGCTTCAAAACAAAAGAATTCAGAGGCAAGATATACCAAAAAACAAATATTCAGGAGGGCAGGTCTATATTGCAGCCATTGTCTGTAGCTCATAGACCAGTATTTTATACTTCCAAGTTTTCCATTCAGTCAAAGCCAAAGGAGAGTGCCCACTGTTTTGGAGAGGTGGAATTGTTTTCCCCATCATCACCAGATATATGTTCCTGTCCCTTCCCTGTGCTGGCATTAGATCACCCCGCAACAAGCCAAATTAGAAAATGGATCTGGCAGAAACCTAACCCTCCAAAATCAAGACAAGATGTAGTTTACAGTATTGAGGTACTGATATGGTTCACTGCATGGCAGCACAAGCTCTAGTGCCAGAACAAAGGAGACAGGAATGCTTCCCTTTAGCCAGCCTGGGGAGGGGGATGCCAGAGGTCCGGGGGTGGGGGAGGAAGGGCATTTATCCAACTTCAGTATTACATTCTGAACAGACTTTGCTTGTCTTCACATTTCTCTCTTTAGACAAACATTTCTGATGGACAAAACAGACTAGAATTTGTTGGTGAAAAGTCTCAGTTTGGATTAATTTTCATTTCTGTTAAATTACTTTCTGGTCTGGGGATGAAAAGCTTTAAAAAAACCTTTTTATGTGCTTGAAGCACAGTCATACTGACAAACACAACGAGCAAATGACATCTTGCAAGCAAGGTCTCTTCACAGGAGGTTTCCCTTATCCCATACTTCCCTTCTCCCCCCCTCAAAAAGTCAGCAATATTGCATTAAGACATAGAAGAAAACCACCATTTTCGTGTGAATAGCATCTGATAGGCTTAACAAAATCTGAACTCTGTTCAGACATAGATCAGAGGGTACATAGGCATTGGCTTTTTAGCTCAGATAAGGAGCATGGTTTTGAGGTGAATCTTCAAACTGTCCAATTTAGGATGCTTTGGTTCACTTCATTAATAGTTTGTGGAGCTCACAAACTGGATGAGCTGATCATCTCACCTCAAACTGCCTAATTATTCTCCTGTGCATCACTGATTCTCTAAGATATTTATCAGTCTTCCACATCATTGCAAAATAAAACCACTAGAGGATCCAGGATAACATAAGTACAGGGAATATGCTCTCCCTGAAATACATCCAGTTCCATTTTGCCAATTCACTTCTCTGTACTTCTTGACGAGGTTCATTGTCAGTCCTGCTCAGCATTGCACTCAAACTGCCCACTGCTCTCCAGGCAAAACCCACAGACCCCACACAACCACCAGGAGTGAGAGACGCAGAACAGGAGACAGGTTCTCTTGGTAATTTGAGAGTGCTTCATAGATGGAACAACTTAGGAGACAGATGAACCTACCTTACCCAACTCAGATCTGCTCTTCCACTGTCAGTAACCAGGGTAGGTCAACCTCTCAATTTTAAGCTCCATTTGAATTTTTGTGAGCAGCTCCCAAATAAAACTACATTCATATTTTAACATCTTATGCACTCGCTGAATAAAACGCACAGTAAAAGATAAGTTCACATGTACAGCTACAAATGGTATTGCATAATATATAAAATAGGTAAAATGATAACGGTCTAAATGGCTAAAAAGTCCAGAAAAGTGAAGGGTTAAGAGCAAATTGGCAAAGACGCTCAGAAACAAATAGTTCCAGTTTTCAGCTTCTATTTTTGTAACAGACGGGATAAAAATTTCAAATGTATTTAATGAATTAGAAACCTTATCTCCAATATTGATAAAAGCTCTTTTTAAGTGTTGTGATAAGCTGTAAGGCACACCTTAAACAGTAAGGTAACTGTTGGGAGAAAAGAAGAAAACTCATTATTCCCAACCTGACTGAATATATTTTGGCTTCTCCTAAAGTTAAAATATAGGTTAATTCTTCCATTTATTAGTTAGTACTAACTAGTATACACCATTTTTATATGGCTACACTGCACAAAAAGGTAAAAAACATGTAGCTTCCTCAAAAGGCTAAGCATTATTTAAATAAAGAAACTAACAATTTTCCTGATTTTTTTCATGAAATTAGAATTGCTAAAAGCATTCCATGTATTGTCATAATTACCAGTGATAACACAAACTAATGTATTCCAGCAATTTTGAGTCCATTACTTGTAGATTTGTCGTTTTGTATTTATATCTCACAAAAAGAAGTTACACATTTTTACACTTAAAGCAAGAATTTATCAACACAAACATAGTAATTACTGAATCTTCCATAAGCCAAAGGCAAAGAATGAGGTTTCTTTTAAGTAGTATCTCAAAAATATCTGCTGATCATAATTCATACTGGCTACTACACATGACACTGCTGGAAGACAAATTTAGTATTTTGCCAATTGTGTTAATTAAGCCCACAATGCCATGCCTACAAAATACTTGAAAAACCAAATACAAATTCCTAAATTCAAAATCCAAACAACTCTTATTTCTGCTCTTTCTGAGCAGTTTTAAAACCAGGCAAATTGCAACATACCTTTTACTACATTTTAAGGAACAAAATTGTTATTCTGTTCACATAAAGCGGTGAGTAAGCACAGCATTCATTCCTAACTATATGAGTTACTCAGGTCATAAAGTGTGACAGACAGCACTAGTGACAGAGAGTCTTATCCCACCTCTCTGACATCCACAGGAAATTTCACACTGCCCCTATCCAGCCAATATCACCAAATGGGCTAAAGAGAAGGTACTGGCTTCAGTACTGCAAAAGGATGCCTAAGTTTTCTTTAAATACTTAGAGAACGTGGGAAGGAAACAGGCTCATACTTAGTTCTTGTCTCATTTAAATAAACAAGAAAAAACCCTACCCGACAACACACAGTGCAGCATTCTCAGACCACTTTGAACTGGCAAAGAAGCCCTTTAAGTACATTGGAACAACCTGTACTTCTTCAGTATAGTCACTGACCCTACAGTTGCTACTTTTTAGGGCATTAGAAAACCCAAAGCATTAGGAAGTGCACGCATTTGCTCATCTCTTATGACAATCTAGACACTGACACAGCAGAAAAAAAACCACATGTACAACTCTAGCTTTGCAGACCTGGCCTAAACAACTGCATAAGTAAAATCACTAGGCTGATGAAAAAACAGTATGGTTTAGTTCTAATGTCTCTGGAGGTTTAAAAAAGAAAAAAAACACCACAGAACTTTAAACTTCCATATTTCCATAAAAGGGTTTTAGTTCTGCTGATTGAAACAGAAATGCACATTGAGTGCATTTGCAGATGTAAGGCCAAAGACACAGGTGTAGGATTGTTTCTGCCAGTAACTATGAGGGCTACAAACCCAGAATGCTAACAGTTCTCCCAGGACTCAAGGGCTCTTCCAGGTATAAAGACTACTGCCCTCCAAGTACTTCAGTGTTACTGACAAAGGTACTTAGAAGAATTTTACCATCAGATCATTTGGATGGCAGTTTTTTTATAAGAAATAAAGCACAAAAACTTGGTTAAACCTTACTGAAATTTTGAGTTCTGGAATCAGTTGAGTTTGATCTCTTACAAATAAATTGTATGTATGCATGCACAGAGATACCTCAATGCCTGTCCTTTTATTTTATTTTCTAAAAAACTGTGCTTTATTCAAGCCTCTTTAGAAGATATTCAGCTATTGTTCTCTTTAAACATAGCTAAATGAGAAAGTATGGACCTAAAGACAGGCAGGTTCCAAGTGAAACCAATAAACTAATAATAATAAACAGAAACAAAATTCATCTCATTGAACAAATGACAATGGAGAGGGACCTGGAAAGGAGAGTCTCTCTCCAATGAGCCAGAAAAAGGGCCTTTCCCTTTTCCTGGAAAACATTGTGTTTCCTATGTACCCTAAAATCCTCTTGCTTACATACTCTGGAATTTATATAGAATTTTTTCAAGCATCAACTAACTGCATTCTGTATAGCTACATCTTTCAAACAAGATTCCACTATCAGGAGGCAATTTATTTAAGGAATTTACTAGCCAAACTCCTCCCTTAACCCAGGCTCTCCCTCAAAGTAACCCACCATATGCACATGGATACCTAGTGCAACTGAAGTACTTTTAGTGTATTTAAGCATATAGTATTATGCTACTGAAGCCAGAAAGAACAGTATTGTAACAAATAAACCTTTAGTCATGTGCATTTTTCCCTGAAACTGCCTTTTAATTGTCTTCACCAAGCCAGAAGCTATCATGAAAAAAACCTGAAAATGTTATATTTAAAATATTTTTAAACAATTTCATAAAAATACGCATGAAAATTCTTTTCAATTTGGTACATTATGTTAAATGAATGAATTGGCTGGAATTATCGATATAAACAACAAAGAAGTTAAGAGAAGAATATGAGTATGCTTTCATAATAGAAAACCAACAAAGAGCAAAAAGGAAAATACTCTAGGTCATCTGTTGTGCAAGAAAGGAAGCCTTTGCAGAAACACACAAAGAGAAGTTTACCTGTTGGAGGTCCAATGTAATGGTGACATAATGATATTCAATTCCATTCTGGATACTAGGGCTTTGCCACCAAGTGTTCTTGCCATCAATTGCATTTGTTATAGGATGTCGTTCTGTCAGAATAGCAAACACAGAGTTCAAAATTAATAGGATATTTAAACACTTTTGGGTCTATATTATAGATTTCAATACAATTGCAGAACTAATGAGGTAACACTTGAAAACCTAGGAAATTAATTTTTCTTTTATTCTTGGGGAGAGGTCATTGGAATACTCCTCTAACATTAGTTGTTTTAGTTTTTATTAGGACCACAACAAGTTGATTCAAAATACCTAAATGAACTTGGAGGCTCTCCTGATTCTAGACAAAATGTAAACATTTAAATCAAGTGAACACTTCCTGCACTCTTCCAGAGTGCAGAAATGTACTGCACTCAGGTACTCAGGTACTATGAAGTCATTAAATGCTGCAGCAGGAAAACAGATCAGGACCCCAAGATATAGTATGCAGAGAAAGGAGTGATTAAAGTAATGATGGTACTAGTATTTTTAAGCACACATGGAATTAATTCAGATAATAATTCAGGAATCATTAAAAAGGAAATGATTCAGAAATCATTACAGATTATATTTCTCAACTGGAAAACTGTCTGACCCACATACATGTGTATAAAGATGATTATAACTTCAAAATCCCAGATGCATTACTTTTCATGTCTACATTTACTCCACTGCAGATGAATCCCAAATAACAGGGATAAGAATTTATTTAGAGAATTGAATTCTTTCTAGATTTCAAGAGCTTCTAAATTATTGAAGGTTGCTTGCACAGTGTTTTAATGTTATTCAGACTGAGAAAAAATTCATTCGGCATCTCCAGGTTACTTTCTGAGATCCATCTGTGTCCCTCTCCAGTTGGAAATAAAAGGTACAATGAGCTATATTTTCAATTTCCTAATTGCTTAGAGCATGTCTGTACATTATGAGGAACATAACCCAAAGGAAATTCATATCTGGTAGGCTTGTTCTGTGCAGGTTCTGTTTGCAAGAATGTAAGACAGGAGAAATCCTACCCCCCTCATTAAGGACAACTTTCTAAACTGACAGGTTTTCAATATGAAATTGGAATGGGCTTCATTACTAGCTAGTCCTAGAATTCCCAATAATTAATTCATGAACTGATTAATTTAGTTGGTTTTGAATTATTATTTAAATTAACCAGCCAGATTGATACTTTGAATCTGTTTTCTTGCTACATCAGCCACCTGTGGAGGACATGAGTCCTAGCTCATTAAGGAAAGCCAGAATGGCTGAAGATATTTAAAGAGTGAGGGAAGGGATAAGCTCTCAAAATTGAAAATTGCCAAAAAATAACTTCAATATCAGATTATTCAGTGACATAAATGGGCACCAAAATTTGCAAGTTAGAATATTGGTGCTACAAATGATGTTCTTAGTAGCTTTATCTTTATTTTGAAGGGAAAAGCAAAACACAACCAAGCTTTATGTGTTGTCAGTTCCCACAGCTGTGATCATTTTTACAAACCTTGGCAAAAATCAAACTTGTTTGGTACTAGCAAAAATCAAACTCAGAGCTCCTTGGTGATTGTGACAGAAGCTGTCTAATTGGAAATTTTGATATAAGTCTCTTGAAATTGATATGAAGTTAAAACATGAGAAGGAGGGGTTGGGAGATAAATCAACAATTAACTGTAATCACCATTATGAAAGTTCAACCATAATTAATTTGAAAACACTGATTAATTGTTGGCATATTTTGCCTCTTTAAAAGAGAAGGGGAAGTAATACTATATTTGCAAAAAGGACTGGATTGAAACTGCAGTTCAAGGACCAATCTCCCTAATGGATGGCAAGGGGGAGACCTTACAGAGTGAGCCCATCTGAGCCCATCAAAATGTGCTCTTTAATGTGATTAACCAGGGAATTTGTGTTCATTTCCTACTACAGTAATTAAGGAGAGGCACTGCAGACTCACACATTCCAGGGGGATCATTTAAAGTCTGGTTACATTACATGGCTGAGCCACCAATCTGTTATTAATGAGCCATCTCTGTTAAAATAAGGCACTTGCTTCTGCCAAACGCCCATTTAAAAACCTTAATATGAGATGCAGTTGGCATGGAAAGACCAGATATTATGAAACTGGGCAGATTCTAGTTTCTAGGAGGGCATGAGTGAAGGGAAACACATCTAAATCTTTCAGATCAGGTTTTTCTATATATGGATGTCTGTGTATATACACATACACTGGGTTTTGGTTTGGTTTGGTTTTTGCCCCTATAGTTTTAATCACATACTTAAATGTGCTTTGTCATGAGGTGTAAATAATCTGATCTAGCTTTTAGAGGGAAACAGCTGGAGAAAAAAAGAAATTGCCTTCATGATTCTGTGGCCATATTTCTAGCACAATTTTAGCCGTTTCATTAAAAGCTGTATTAAATATCTTTACAACCTCTACCATCTACATTGTCAATATAGCCATAAAAATCTAACAGCATTAATACTATTCATGTCTTTCACTGCAAGGTGACATGAAATTATTTTGTATGACTTGACAAAGTAGTCAATAAATTTATACTTAAAAACCGATTTCGCTTCCAAGTAGTCTTAAAAAAAGCAATATAGAAAAGATCAAATTTACTATTGACTAATTAAACCAAACAGTACTTTTTTTTTTTTTTTGCTGGCTCAGTGAAACCAAATTAACAAAGAAAGAAGAAAAGTACCCCAAAAGACATTAAGTCCTAAACTGAAATTTCATATGTTGTTTGGATTGGCCAAAACATTCCACATGCAGATAAAATTTGTTTTTCATGCATGATCATTATAAATCAAGGGAATTCTACAATAGCTGTAGATACTTGGTTTTTCTAAATCTGAATTTAAGTGCTCCAGTTTAAGGATTTGAAAGTTCAGTTTGAGGAATATACGTAGCAGATAGATTTTGAAATACCAGGTAGAAGAGATGGGTAACCCAGTTTAGTAACAGTCAGGCACTATATAGTAATCAGGACGGTGACCTACAGCTTTGTTTCTATCTACAAATCTTGGAAAAAAAATCTTTTTAAAGGACTAAAACAAAAGTGGCACACGTACGATGTGGAACCCTGCTCTTTTGATCACAAACACGGCACTGAGGGTTCCTTGCAGGCTGTCCAGGTACATGTTCAACAAGTTTGCAGTACATTTCCCGACCCTTTTCTCCACAGGTAGCATTGGTTGTGATGAGAGCATTGGTAGCCAGGTTAAGCACTGCAGGAAACAACCCTGCAAACAAAATAAAATAAAATCATAAACAAAAGCAAAAAAAGTGAATTTAGCAGCACAATCATAACTGAACATAACACCTTGTACAACATCAAAGCAAAAGGCATAGTTCTCAACAAGTACAGACCTAATGAAGAACAGAAAGGCACCAACAACTTGGGTTTCAAATAAAGCCATGATACTAATTATTTCCTCCAAATTACCTTCTGAAATTCAAATCGGTACCCTCTGCCTACATCTTGAACAGCAGGACACCAAAGGAGAAAGTAAAGTATGGAAACACAAAGGAACAAAAACTTTTTTCTTGATCAAACCTTGTGTTCCTACCCAACTGGACATGGAAATGTGTATGCAAATTACCTATGTAAAAATCTATTATTCTTCTTTTCTGCTGACATCTCCAAGGGAAAGCTTTTCCTTCACAGACTGCACCACTTGTATTACACTGTATTACTATTCTACTTAGTACCCCATAGTCACCCTTCTCTTCACATGAGCTACGTAATTCATGCAGCAACATAAACAGCATCTGTCATGTCTGATTTCCCTTTCTTCAAGAAGAGGCTAATATATACATTGTATCTTTTATTGCAGTACACATACCAGGTACACACCCTGAGTGATATATTATAATTCTCATTCTGCACAGCACTTAAGCAAATGTCTGAGTGCTCTGCTCAACTGAGTTCTATGTAGCAGTAAGCTATAAAGATTATAAACCATATCAAGAACAATCAGTAAGGTGGGCTACTCTCCTTTGCACTAAAGGCTGATCAAGAGCTTTGAGCCATAATAAAATTGATCCATGGAGATAGTGTGATGTGATATGTTGAAAGTATACATTAATCCCTCACATTAAATGAATCAGATTTACATCCTCAAAAGAATAATTTGACATGGCTACAGGTTAAACCAAAACAAGAACAAAATTATCTGAGGGATGTACTGGGATCATTAATACATCTTCAAAATTATGAAAACATGTTTTTGAGGACAAAGTCAACTGGCCCCAAACCCACCCTTCTGCAATTCGTTCTTCTAAACCTATTAATTTAAAATAAGGCTTTGATCAAAACTTAATCTGAAATTATTTTACTATTATAAAGTTGCCTTTATAATGACTTTCCTTTCCCTGTTGCACAAATGGACAACGCTATTCAACTGAGTCTTTTCTCTACCTCCACCCTTCTGCTTGTCTCTGCAATTCACCAGTATGCCATTTAATTAGCAAACTTGAATGGTTACAGTACAGCTGTCTACTGACAATAGGAGTTAGTGACTCTCAATCTCACTTTAAAACCACGTTAAACATACTGCTTGAACAATGAAACCCGTTAGTTATTAATATGTCCAAATTATATCGTCAGCCAATAGCTCAGATTTTACTGTGCAGCTTGCTTCTTCTGTGTAGATTACAGCCCATGTTTATTACATTGTAAAACCTATACAGTTGTTCTCATATTTTTATTCAATGCATTTGTGATATTTACTGCCTTCTACAAGGGAAACACATGGTAAAAATCTATGTAAGCATTATCTGAAGAGATGAATTAATACCTGTGGAACTTCTTGTGCTGTCTTTGAGCCTCATTATTCTATTCTTAGGAATAGAATTAATAGTGCAAAAAGCAGTAATCATTTAACAGAGTCTAGCATCTGATTTGGAGTTAAGTACTTTATTAATCCCAAAGTGAACCTCTTAAAAGGACTGAACAATCCTACATGGAAGGAACTGCAGTAGATGGCAGGAGAAAAATAAAACCTTCGAAAAACAGTGGAACAGCTGAAAACCAGTAGGCAAAAAACCTGCTAATTCACTCACAACGTTATACCTCTATACACAAATCATACCATCGTTCTACGTTTTAACTTGAATTTTAAAGATGTAAGCAAATGAAGAGTACTTAAGGAACTCACCACTTAGAACAGTTTCCCTCTAGGCTAACCTCTTTTATGTGCAGAATAGATTAGGAAAAACTACCAAAACAGTTTTGCCCATTATGAGCACAAACACAGACATCAAAACCAGTATCAGGTGTTTCACTGAAGGGATCATGTCAAGATCTCAACACCCCACGGAGAAGCTCATCCCACTACATTACCTGCAGGATCACAGAAGTGGATCCGACAGGCAGACAGGAAGAGATTCACAAAGAGCTCCCACACTGCACCCAGTACTTAACATTTGGAGTTAATTCTCCTGGCCCAAAATTTCAACAAGTTAAAAATTACAATTACCTACTACATATTTGAACTTTTTTTTAATAGTTTTTCTTTTCTTTTTTTTTTTTTTTCAAGGAGTAGGGAATTCAACTTGATGATCCTTAAGGGTCTCCTAAAACTCAAGATATTTTATGATACTGCTTTGTGTGGCCCAAATTAAGTCTTTGCTTTTAAAGAACCTTTGATCTGTGAGCCTGATGGAATGGAGAAAGCAATATTGTTCATAATGCTTTCTAGCAACTAATTCATATATAAGACTTCAACAACATATGCATAAGATTTTAGCAATAGAAGATGAAAGCATTTTCTTGAATCCTTTATGTAGACTCTTTCAATATGAAATAAACATTAATGTTCATTGCTACTATACAGTGATTAGCCTTTCTAACATTCCCATCTATCTGACCATATATCCCGAGGAAAAAAGTAAAAGAGCTCACAACACCACAGGTCATTTTGTCAATTATGCCTTATTTTTCCTTACGCTAATGAAACAAAAGAGATATTTAAATATTGGTGTACAACCACTGTGCACCTTAAAAATTCTTTTCCTACTAAATTATAAAATTCAGTTATCAAATCCACCTTGAATTCTACGGCCATCTTGCTATGAAAACACTTCCAAAATCATGATCTGCTACAATTAGAGAGAGCTCTTCTCTTTCTTGCCAAATACCTGTAGTACTAATTTGCTCTTATGCACAGACTGGGTAAAATACCTCTGAGTCAGAAACCCATTATCTCTACTTCGTGTATTTCAAGTGTAAGTAGATAAATTCTACTCCAACTGTCACCTACATCAATCTAATCCTTCCTTGGTGTCACTCAGAAATTGAGTATTCATTCCTACCTGTAAAAAAAAAATATCAAAATTCAAGGAACTGCATGAAGGAAACAGGTAGAAAAGATTGGCTTGTCATTAGGCAGTAGGTTTAGCAGCTTGGATGCAATTTCTGGGTTTCAACCAACTTCTGTTATGTGGAGAGAAAAACACTGTCTCAGATTTTCACCCGTGAAATGGGTATGGTCATCTTTCCTCTTTTTACTCAGTTTTTAAGCATGGAACATACTCCATAGGGTTTCCAGAGCCTGGAAGCCCAACAGACTGTTTACTATTGACAGGTGATTAAACTATGGAAGGAAAACAACACAGGATTTAATAAAATTCTTTAAAAAAGTATACGACGCAAGGGTAATCAAGAAAGCTGTTCAGCTCTCTACAGAACTACTGATACTAACATGAACAGAAACAGTTTTAGAAAAAAAGCAGGTAAAAATGAAAACCAGTGAATCATTAAAAATAGCTGATTTTTGCCTACAAACTTGGGCATACTGGAGTTCTATACTGCCACTATTCTAGCTAAGCAGGGTATGGTACCAACGTGCTTCACTACATTATCAGTTTTTTAAATGGCTCCTGAATCAAAGTAGATCTGAGCATCTGAAAGAAAAATAATGGAAGCTTGGGATCAGTGCTTTATTACAGAGGCCTCACAAGTGGTCCCTTATCAATAATGTCTTAGCTGACACTGACAAGCACGTAGGTATAAGTGATTCACTGAGTTCAACATACTTGGAATAACAGACTTTCACAAGATTCCACAAAAGCCATCAAATAAACTAAGCTATCATGACATATAAGGGAATAACCCTATGTGATAACAGCAATATAAATAAAGCAAAAGGGACAAAAACACTGAAAAACACAAGAATTTTCTCTGAATCCTATTTTGTTCAAGTTGCATACATTACTTAGGAAAAAGGATAAAAAGGTGGCAATGTATTAATGACAAAAAAGTATTCAGGATCACCAAAACAAGGACAAGCCACAAAGACTGGTGGAAAAACTTCACATTACGGTATGTCTAGGCAATAAAATGGCAGAAGAAATCGAGGAACTGAAATTAATACACAGAGGGAAAATATGATAGGATCTGCACTAGCTATTATCACCCCTGAAAGAATTATTATGGATATTACCATTAAAATATTGGCTCAAGGAATAGAAAGAAAACGTCATTACATTATTGCATAAATCCATCCATAACAGCAACTCAAATATCATATGGTATTTCTTAGCTCTCATCTCCAAAAGGAGATAGTAGAACTGAAAAAGATAAAGAAACATTGCCCAACATCGAAGTTGTGGATCAACTTCTGCATGTGGACGCTAATAGGCTCTAAGCCTCTAGTTGGAAAAAGAACTGACTGGGAGATGTATAAAATTATGTAATGGTATGTAAAATCATAAATGGATGTACTAAGTGAACACTTGAAAGTGATCATGGTAACTTTAGTAACCCTTCTATCACAGTTTGAGGGTACTGTTTATAACTGGGCACTGCCTTTACATATAATAGAAATTAAATTCTAGAATTCTTGGATAAAGTCTAAAATAAAATGGTTTTATTCCTAAAGCAGAAGCCAATTAGATTAATATGTAGAATAAGGGTTCATCTGAGGCATGAAGGGCTTGGTATTCAACTATCAGTTTAGAATACCCCTAAATCACTGGCTATGGCAGGGTTTTATCCAAGGAGCCATCACTGTATTCATTCTCTTCTTTCACATTTTTCCTCAATATTCCCTCTAGTACACACCCATGTCTATTTCTTATTAAAACTGGTGGCACATATGCCCATCACCAAGTTCCACCCAAAATGGAATAGAAACTGTAACCTTAATTTTTTGTGGCATTGCTAATGAAGCCAAAATATTTCTGCCTTTTTTTTTCCCCACCAACCACAGTCCTCTACACAACATCCCACCACTATCTTACCTCCACAGAGGTCTTAATGGCAACTCATTCTGTAAGCCCTCAGAAGACTCTCAAAGACTGGTGATTTCCTTGCAGTTTTCTGCAAATCATTATCACCTAGTTTGTTTTCTTGTTTTCCTAATCTCACTGCATAAGGAAGATAACTGCTTCACTTCACATGTTTTCCAACATTTTTCACATTTCCTCATCAACTTCCAGCTCATAAAAGCTCAATGAGTATCAGTGGAATAAAATTCACCAATCTGATGCCTGGCACCCTGCCCTGTTTTGTCATGCCCTATTACCTACTTCTCTGCCAAAGTGACAGATTTTGCTCATGCTTTATTGCATTGGTTGAAAATAGCAGAAGCACATGAGCTACACAAGTATCAGGTACAAGACATTTTCACAAAGCCTGTAAACTGTTGAATTCAATCTCATTCTCATTCTCTTCCCAAACAGTGCTATTTGATTGACCTTCAGAGCACACTGCAAGACCTAGTTGATTTCCCTAGTTGAGAGAGGATGGAGGGTTTCTAGTGGGAAATCAAAGATATTAACTACATCTCCAGCTGCCAAATGGTGATTACAGGTTCATTATCAAATGGGGATAGTCACTGGGGTAACCTACTTTTAAAATATGTCAAGGAGCAGCTACAGCAAAAGAAGAATACTAAAAATAGGTACAAATATAAACAAAATAATTACCTTCTACATTAGTCTTTCTACCATTTACCAGTTCTGACACTTAACTCTTTCTTTCCTTCCCTTTAGAAAAACCACTGACAATTGCAAATACCACTTGAATCACATCAGCAATCTACATCTACAGAGCAACTTGCATGATAAGTCTCACTAGAAGGACACTTCCATTCCAGTGCAAATAGGAACCACAAGTGAATAACCAAGACTAAGATTATAACCTCTGTAAGGCTTCTGGTGCTCCATGGAGGAAGCAGCAGCCAACTTGAGTGAGAAACAAGGAACCACAGCGTAGTGAAAGGAAAGGCAGACAGCAGCAGAGACCTTTGCTTGGGGATGAAGGCAGGAACTAACTCAATGGGAGAGACTGAGAAAGAGAAATTTGGAAGGAGAAAGACCACTGCAAAGATACTGACAGAAAGCCCTGTAACCCTTCTTGACAGATGATAACTGGCACACAAAATTTTGCATTCATTATTATTTGATGCCCAGATTGTAATTGCACAGTGATAAGAGCAGCATTCCATTATACTGAGGATAAAATTCATCTATATAATTAGAGTTTCTCCACATCTAAGGAACATGTTAAATTTAAAAAAACCTCAAAACATTATTAGTTTTTAACAGTATTTCAAATACTTGCAAGATGGAAGACGAACATTGGTTTATCAACTCTGGAATTCCTTTGTGTTTTACTAAAGCATTAGAGCTGAGAAAATGTTTTTGTCCTTCAAAGAAAGCTCTGTTAAGAGCCGCATATTCCTTTTCTCTCTTCTAAAACAAACCAATATTTGGTACTGCATATTTCCTTCAGTCTTCTCAAAATATCCCTAGTCTCTTCAAAGAAGCAAATAAAACAGCCTGCCTAAATATGTCTAACTTTTCAAGCCAATCTTCCTAGTCTATAGAGTACTTTGAAATGTTCGTGCAGTCAAGCAGAGCTGTTTGCCACTGAATTTGTACTAAAAAGACAAAAGAGAAAATGTCAATTTCAGATGCTCTAAGATGTGTCACTGGAAAAAGAGAGACTTGTCTGCTGCAGTGTAGAGCTATGCTAAGCTGTGGGAACACAGTGGGGAGAAAAAACTGGGACGAAACAAAATAAAATGTTGCAGCACAGAATAGCTTCCAGCTGTGCACCACAGGGAGTAACTTAATGCACTCTATCCACAATGTAGATGAAGAGTTTTATACAACTAGAAAATAAGTCCAATTTGAAGAAATAGCTGTCCAGACAGAGGCTTGAAGATTGGAAAAAAAAAAAGCTGACTCTAGGCCCATTTGTCCAGAAGGGGAAAAAAAAAAAAAAATCGGAAAACAAATACTTCAGTCCCCATTTATGTCAGTTGCCCTTAACAACTGCCCATTTTAGTACTTTTCAGTAGTCATCCTTTTTTTCTTCCAAAGGAAGTGGAAATGTAGTTTTCAACAACTGGAGGTAGAGGTGGCTTGCTTTTACTTTCAGGTAATTTTCTCTCTTCATACTGAGTAACATGACACATATCCTGTATATTTCAACACAAAAGATACAGTATGAAACCCTAACCTGAAGAAGCTTGATAGCAAAGCTGACTGTAATCTTCACAAAGTAACTGATGCATCTGAAAATGGATATACTGATTATATAACAGTACCACCTTGCCTTTCCACAGCTTTCAGCATTCAAAACCTGTAAAGACTTTATCATTTTAATAGCAAAACACAATCAGTTTTACAGATTGGGACACTGAGTTAAAAATTGTTACCCCAATATTACATCGTACAAAACACATAAATATTCTCCAAGCTCTGTAATCAATTTCCTTCTTCCTAGAGCTGTCAAAGAAGGTTGTTTTGCAAAGCTGAAGATTAAACCCTGTCTCTTGGACATCCATGGCAGAGCTCCCACTGCATCAAAAATCCAAAGCTCAAAGATTTAACAGACATCTCATTTTCAAAGGTATTTACATGCCCAGCCTGAACCAGGCACCCACTGATTTTCAAAAATGTCTGTATTCTGGCACAAATTTCAAAGTGCAAAATTCAAGTTGTACAAATGCCTTAGCTGTAGAAAGAGTGCATTGTGCATGAAGCAGCAAGCAGCAGTCTTAAGTTATTTCCTTGTATTTATTAGCCACATGACCTTCATTAAAAACTTTGCAATGCAGTAGTAAGGTCTTGGTCAGCCAAGCAGGCCTAACAAGAAAAAGTAAAAGGGCATCAGAGACAACACTGATGTAGTGCAAACAGAAATTGTCCCAAATTGTGTTTCTGTTCTGAGGTAGTAAACATCTATTTATGACTTTTCCAAACCTAAATATATTATTTTTTGTTCAGTCCCCACATTTGACTACCAGCATGTTCATACTTGGAAGACACTGCAGGTTTGGCTCCCCCCAGTCACACACTTCCCTCAGTAGTAGAGAGGGCATGAGAGAAACCTGTATGATTTGTCTACCCCTGTTCTATCCCACTGAAGGAAAAAAAGCATAATGACACTGAATAAAAGTAAAAATTAACTCAGGATTTCTTATAGACAGAATAGAACTTGGAAAAATTGGAGCCTCCAGATGCAACTTGCAAAACTATAGTTTTATGGAAGAAAAACAAAAGAAAAAAATCACTGCATATGTTATCTTAGACACTAAAGAATTTGTGAAACATACTACTATTTTTGCAATACTTAAAAGGAAGGTCCACTGAAAACACCAGAGAGTCAGAATTAGTTACTGCACCCCTGAGTCTACAATGCTGTCAGCTTATACAGAAATACTGAAATATTTCCCACGTTCTTTTACAAGAGACAACAAAAGACATGTTATGGAGACCAATAAATGTCATTCACCTATTCATCATCATCTACACTGACATAAAAATCCCAACTGGGTCTGACATTATGAAACCAAACAGCAAATGGAAAAACTGATCTTACCATATGTAAGAGATTCTGTGCACCTACTTTTGCCATGAAGATTCAGATGAAAATACTTTAAAGTATTTTTGTCTCAACGATCAGCTAGAATAACCTTTAAATTCACATCTCATTCTTTGAACATATATATTTCTTACTATTGTACTGTAATGCTTTATAAACACATAGAGATAAGGATTCTGAAAGTTTTAACATATTCTGGTAACATGTCAGCTATTTCTATGCAGAGTTCTTAGGATCATCTTCAGAGAACTAAAGAAACATTGAGGCTGGAAGGGACCTCTTGTCTAGCCCAACCTCTTGCTCAAGTAGGGTCACTACAAAAGGCTGCCCAGGGCTGTGCAGCTGAATATTCAGTATCTCTAAGGATGCAGACTCCACAGTCTCTCAGGACAACATATTCCATTGTTTGACCACCCTCACAGTGAAGTAAGGGTTTTCTTATGTTTAAATGAAATTTCCCGTATAATGATTTGTGCCCATTTCCTCTTGTTCTGTCACTTCATACCACTAAGAAAGTTACGCTGTATCTTCTGTATCACCCCCTGACACACATTTTCTATACACTGGTACAATCTCTCAGACTTCTCAAGACTAAAGCAATCTCAGCCTCTCAATCTCTATTTGTAGGACAGACTCTCCCTAAGTCCTTAATTGTCTTCCCAGTAATTTCCTGTACTTGCTCTAACCTGCCCATGTCTCTCTGGTATTGAGGAACCCAGAACTGAACACAGGTCTCCAGCTGTGTTTACATCACTGCATCTGAGCAGACAAGGGTTCAACCTGTTGGTGACACTAGTGCAGCCCATTTGCCTTTTTTTGCCACAGTTTTGGCTCATGCTCAACCTGTCCACAAGGACACCCAGGTCCTCCACTGCTTTCCAGCCATTTGGTCCCAGCTTGTACTGCTGCCTTTGGCTTTTCTTCCCTGGATGTGGGACTTCACACTTCCTTTTGTTCAACTACATGAGGTTCTTGCTATTCGTTTCTCCAGCCTGCCAAAGCCCCTCTGGATAGCATCATGGCCTTCTGGCTTTTCAGCCACTCTGTCCAATTTTGTATTGCCCCCAAACCTGCCAACAGTGCACTGTCCACTTACTTAATCAGTTTAACCAGCTTTTCTATGAAGATGTCATAGAGACAGCACTGAATAAAGCTTAAATAAATTCCAGCCAATCACCTCTTTCCCCAGCCAGCCACCTCATCACAGACAAGAGTCAGGTTGGCTAAGTACAATTTCCCCTCCATAAATCCACAGTGGTGTTAAAACCAAAATTTTAGCAATATGTACCATTTACATTTGCTATTTTACATGTATGTGTTACATAAATCTAAACTATGTAACACCCTATTAAAAGGCGAACTAAGTTGCCATCCTTGGATAATACTGTAAGGCTTTATACCTTTGATCTGTTCAACACATGTAAAGCACAATTAGTAAGATCAGGGCCATCATTGATTACCATATTAAAGACAAAATAGAAAAAGTATTTTTCACAACTCAGACTCCCAGCTTTCCATAGAATGCAACAGGTTATGCCTATTTCTTTTCCATACAGTTGATATTGAGGCAGATTAGCCGGATAAATGAGAAATAGTGCAAACAAAAAAAAAAGCTTAATGAACTGTAAAATTAAATTGTTCATTTGCATAGTAATACAGATTGGTGTTTTCCATGCACTGAGTCAAGAAACACTTCAGTTACATTTAAAGTCCATGAAAGAGTATTTTGAACATTGTATCAACTTCAGTGTCCTTTTCTTCTGGTGCACTGAAATAGTTGTATGGTACATACATTTGTTCACCATACACTTTGCTACAAAAGGCCTACTAAATACCCATACTTATAAGAGCTGTAATAGTGTATTTAAATATTTATAAACTTTTTGTATATGTAAGATACACAAATACGCAAGTACAATAGTGCATCTATATCTCTAGTCTTGGTAATGTGACTGTGAAATTCTGTTTCATGAAAATAATAGAATGTGTGCATTAGTTCAGTATCTTTTTAATCCATATATATTGTGATATAGAATATTTTAACGATATTTAATAATAATTGGTTTTACCAAGCTAAAAGCAACACAATTTCCTCCCTTACATACATTTCGTCCCCTTACTTGAACTGTCACTGAATGGGAAGATCAAATGAGGCTTGAGCAGATGGCTGTCAGCAAGCCAGTGACAATGTACCATGCTTTAGAATTAGAGACAAAATGTGCAACCTAGTATACAGTTTCTCCTTGTAACTGCCAAAGACATCTGGGTTAGAATATAAATCAGCTTGAACATCCCTACATGTATTTACTTTATCATTCATTAAAATTAAATTATATCAGTATCTCTTAATACTTCTCTGGTAAAGCTGTGCCTATCTGAGCCCTCCTTTTCTTCTTTATAAAAGTGGACTCAATGCTGTTGCAGATGTCACATCTTAACATTCCATTAAAATCAGTCAGAACTGCAACCAGACGAATCCCTATATGCTGCTTTAAAAATGCACAGGATGACAGATCAAGGAAAGGAATCCTTCAGGTCTTCCAACAGGATTTTAATGAGCTTCAGAGGTACTACTGTCACTAGCATGACATTTATTTGCAATGATTAAAGGTTTCAGCATTGGACTCTCAGCTGGAGAACAAACTGTTTGTTTTTCAGAAATCTGAAGCAAGTATACATCTCTTGGGTTTTCCCTTGGCTGGCCTCACTGTTCTCAAAGTTAGAAATAAAAAAAAGGAGTTCTTAGGTTCCCCACATTTGTGTATAGCAACGGCTTATTTTGATTAACAGAAGCTGCATTCAGTCATTCCAGGTGACAGACTGCTCAGCTTGCAGAGACCTTAACTTCTATAACTCCTAATTCTACGTGAACTGCCCATTTTTAGCAAAAGCATTGACAAGATATAGCTGAAGGAATCTATACTAAATATTTTTGAAATTTCAAGTCTTTCTAGACTTACCAAGCTGATAACATCATAAGTAGTATTATAGTTGGCTTTAGTATTTAAAATTATTTTGAAAAACTTAGTGTTCTCTTAATCATTTGCTGGTTTAGGAAAGAGGAAGGGAAGGAGGGGCATAAAAAATGAGGTACAGATGGGTTAGAATAGTGACAGGTTTAACTGCCTGTAACTGTATAAGCCCACACACAACAGATCTGGCTGATAAGTCACCTATTAATGCTTTCTAAGTAATAGCGATGCACTTGATTATCCATTGCACGGACATAGAACTGAAGCAAATGATGTCTTAATAATTAATAAATTGGAAGGGAGGAATCTAGAATAGGTACTCAGACCTAAAACATGTAGGCAACATAATTCTGCAGATAGGCAGCATTGAAATGCAGCACTCCTTGTAAGTGAAGTGAAGAGATTATAATACATGAGATGGGACAGGTGGGGAGCAGAAGGAACTCCTTGTAAGGATAAGGAGAACAAGAGAATAGACACAGACAGTATTTGCCAAGATGGAGCAAAGACAGGAAGTTCCTGCAAGAAAGAAAAGAAACAGCCTTTTAAAAGGGAAAAGGATAAAAGAACACTCAGCAGATGGATCACATTTAGAAGTTTGGTAAACACTAAACGCAGAGGGAAAGGTGATAAACAGAACATCAGCCTCAGTCACCCTTCACCTACAACATCTGATGTGGTGAAGCAGGAAGGCAAGGAGTGCACAAGTGTTACAGGGGGTGGGCTGACACCTGGAGATGTACTATACCTGTCTCACCAGGGCACAGGGTAAGGAAGCCTGTAGGTGAAGTAGAAGCAGTACAAAACATCAGGATCAGAGGCTGAAAACTGAAGCATATTTAAACATAAGCATATTTATTAATAAGAGGAAAAAGTTAGGTAACAAAGAAAACCCCTGGGAATCAAGTCACAGACTGTTCCCAAAGTCAGGCAAGAAGAGGGGAAAGTTGTACACAGAAAATTTGGGTGGGAATACATAACAAGGTCTGGTTACAAAGAAACAAAGACTAATAATCCAACACCAGGCAGGGGGTTGAAGAGGGGAGAAGGGGGGTGTGGGGGGGAGGGGGAGTGGGGAGTTTCCTTCTATGAAGGACCAAAGAAGTCATCACATCAATGCCAGAAAAAAAAAAAAAAACCAAAATCAAAAGACAAAATTGCAAGGCAGTCCTAGTATAATTTCTACAGGGACAGTGGGATGGACTGAGAATTTTCTCCAGGGTAATTTTCTGTCGAAAAGGCTTCCAACTGTGCAATAGCCATTGTAGAATCAGCAGTGAACAAAAAGCCTGAAGCCACATCTCTCCACTTGAAAGTTTTCATTTCAAGATGTTGTTTGTATATTCTACTTCAGAAAGAAACAACCATCCTTCTCTAGGTATTTCTCTGATGTTTCCTCTGAACTATAATTTTGAAAATATGGTGCAAAGTTGTATCTACAAACATATCTCAGCTTTTGTTATGCATGAGCAGAATACAGTAGAACCTAAGTTCCCATGCCTAATTCTGAGTTTAAGAAAACTTCTTTGACACTGCTATCAAAAATTCCCAGACTTACATTCTTAAAAAAGTAAGCAACTGGTGCCAAGTCTCTTCCTTCTTCTAGGATAACCTAATAATAGAAATAATGTCTTTAAAACTTCATGCAGTCTAATACTAAATGTAATCATTAACAAGTTTCTGCTTTCTTGGAAGAGCTCAAGGAAGATTCTGCAAAGAATATGCAAATTAACTTCTTCTGAAAGACTAATGTTTGAAAATTTTTTCAATATGGGACTTTCACAAATATATGACTATTAGAAGGTGTTGTTTAATGGAAGAATTAATGTTGTAAGTATATACTTATTTTAATATACACTTAACATGAGTTTACAATGTTCACATTAAATGGGACACCTGTTAAAAGTTGGGCATAAAGTAGCCATTTTAGTCTTATAACTTATTTGCTTCTAAACTTCAAAGACTGGTCCTTAAATCTGTCTATTGTCTTTTTCATGTAGCTATGACTATTTTAGGGATGAAGACAATTCCACTCAGCATTAACTAGCATAGAAGAGAGCTATTTTTCTACTCAACATATTAAGTTAATTGTGCAGTCAGCTGTTCCTAGACTGGGACCAACACAAAGTCACTTGAAATTTACTAGAGTTCTCAAGCAGCTATCAGCACACCAGCTGGAACTGTAGGGACCTTGCATCACAATAGGGAGCAGCCTAGTTTCCACCCTATCAATCTTAGAGCCTTGCCTAAAAGTGTCATCATTTATGACTTCTTATCCATTTGTTGAAAAAAAATTAAAGCTCATATGTCAGGCAATTATTAATGAGTGGAGATGAGTTTAATATCCTGTAACAGGACGTTTTCTTTCATTAGGAACAGAGAAGCTATCCAGTTATTGGAAAGATAACAAATACACATTTCAATTATTTCTTCATATTATAAAGAACCCTTTGGGTCATCTTCAGCCACCTACTTCTCTCAAGTAAGAACTACTCACAAATGTTCTGAACAGATTTTTGCTCACCTACATGCCCACCTGTCATATTCAAGTGACATAGTACACACAGGTTGGTAGACAGGTATTGTGTGGCAGTAGTTTCTCTGTCAACTATATTGCTGTGTTCTATTCTTTCTTAAATAATGATTTCAAGGGAGATCAAAGAAAAGTACCCTTGCTGTCACGTAGCCAACTTTCATTTTCTGTTTGTTTTTTGGGGTGCTCATACTTGATCCATCTTGCTCCAAGGCTTGACTAAAACATGCAATATGTTAAAATTTCATCATATTAGAGCTTTCTGTTAATTTTATCTGTGTTTTAACTCTTCTTCCCTATTTTAACTGGAATCTACTTACTCTTCCTATCATGCAGCTGATGTCAAAAAAAGTGGGAGAAAGAGCAAGCAATCTTTTATTGTGCCACATGGGATTATAATCTCTATATAAAGAGTAAACTTGAATTCTTGTGCTCTCATCTGGAAGAAAGTTAAAAGAGTAATTTGCAGGATAAATAGTGCAGCTCTCTCAGTGACACAACTTCCAAGACAGTCTCACAAGACCTCTCATTTCAGCAAGACTGAAATTAAAAAGCCAATGCTAGAAGCATGGCTCCATTTCCTCAGGCACCCCTACAAACTTTGATTTGGGACACTTAAATGTTTAGTATCATTCTTGTTCTCATTCCCCTCCTGTTTCCTCTGGCCAGTTTTACATTCAAGCATCAAAAAGACGACCACTTCCTGTGGTGCTAGACAAGCAGCAGCTCACTTACCAAGGACAGGGTGATCACATGACATTATGCCAGTATAGTGGTTCTGCTTTTTAAGGTATTAGTGAAGGAAGTGCTAAATATTCATTAAAAAGTTGGCTTTTAACTGCATGTGAAGTCATGTACATTTTACCCATCTCATGAGACATTATTTATCCTTTCTTTCAAAAGACTAACTTTCACCCTGTCTTCTGCATTGTACACTCGGTCACACCCTTGAACCTGCTCAGTTAGTGGGTTTTTGCTTCCATTTTTGTATGGCAAGGTAGGATTGAAGAGACAAGTGCTGCTGCTGGATGCACTCACTCCTGAATGGAGGCAGTATTATTTTGTCACTGGCATTATCAACTTTAAAGAGAAATCTCAGTAATGAAAGCAGCTGGTACGTTCAAGAGGGACTATCTCATGTGAAAACTGCTGTCATGGAGGTTATAGGTGCATGCTGTTCACCCTGATTCTCATCTCTCCCAAGTCCCTGAGCTCACTACATCCCAATCAAACCTTTAGTAACTCCCAGGTGACAAAGTCTGCAAAGACAACTGAAAGGCACATCTTTGAAACCAAACCAAAACATAACAAGAACAACAAAGAGGTGTCTGCTACTTAGGGCAATTATTCCCAGATAAAATTTTCCTTCATAAGTCAAAAGCAAAGTAATTCTGCTTTTATTACTTCTATCTGCATTCTCCTTGGAGTACACAAGAAAGGTCACTGAAGCTCATGTCATACACACATGATATTGAGTACAGACACAACATACCCTCACAATTCTCTTAAGTGATCTGCTTTTAGTTGATGGTTGAATTGATGAGATTACAGATAAAGTAGCAATTAAAACTGTTACTGAATAAGTCAGCAACTGTACAACAAGATCTGAGAAGTACGTTTGGAAAATCTTAATACCAGGTTTATAACCTGTCCCTGACTGCACCTACATCCTATTCTGTCCATGTAAGGCTTGGGTCATGGCCACAAAAGCCATCTTCTCCACTCCCTGCAGCTGCCATTTCTACTGGAGTACTCCTGATAGAACCACTCTATAATGGAAGCAAAACTGGAACAATCTGTTTTAAGAAGAATTAGCTCTGCAATCTAGGCTTCAAGAACCACTTCCCTCAGTTTTTTCAGTTCTTACCAGACTAAGTACCAACATAGGAATGTTTTTCCACATAGCAATTTCTATATTTAATGGTAAAAAGTACTATGGTCTTGGTCTTCTTGGTTCTAAAAACTGGCATATCCAAATGACCAGAGGCCTTCCTATGGACAAAACACTGAAATAACACAGAAACAAAGTGTAATGCAATGCACAATATCCATTTACCAAAGACATTACATACAGCTAGAGAAAGGACATGTTTTTAAGTGGAACAACTTAGGAAAATGGGAATATGTAATTACAAAGAGATATACAGTAACTATATGAACCAAAATCTCTAAGACAAACCTTTGAATTACCAATATCTAAAGAAAGAGGATTTGAGGGTAGGGAATCTGAGGGGGCTGTTCCTTCAAGTTGAGAAGATCCATTGGTTTTAATTGGAGAAACTCCCATCTATATTATGTAAACAATACCAAGATTCTGACAACACAACTGTAAAAATTTAACAGATGTTGTGCTTTCACAATTTCCATGTTACTTTATTTTTTCATTGCTGTTTTTCCTATAAGCCTGTTTTAAGAGCATAGCATTTTTTTTCTATTAGAGTATTTTACTTTTAAACAAAACCCATTAATTTCTTTCATGTGGCACTCCATAAAGAATGGTATTGTCTTCCCTCAGTTTCTGTCGCTTTTGTGGGCTTTAAGTTAAAAGAAATGGAAATAGCTTTTAAAATTCCTCTGCCATTAAGTTTACACTTATGAATCTATCAGATTGATTCTGAGGGCCAGAATATCACTCACTGGCTTATTCCAAGACCCTCATTAAACTTCTTCCCCATCTGTAAAATGGAGATAATACCTGGCCTGCTTTAAAAAAAAAAAAAAGTGAAACTGAGGTGGAAAAAAAGTCCAGACGTAAAAAAAAAATAGTAATTCAGTTAATAGGGGAAAGCAATCACACAAATACATACATATGTAAGTGAAAAAGGGTAGTCCACCCTAAAACACTTCTCATGAAGCATTCTTTTAAGCATTATGACTGGTATCTGACAAGGCCAGCTTTTCTTTCTAAGCATAAGAAATCTCTCACTAATTTAAGGGAGCAAGAGAACCAACAGGAGGCTCTTGCATGATTGTGCAAACTTTCACACATCTTTTTGGTGAAGTACCAGCGACATATAGTTGGGTTGATACAGTTAATTAAAAATTAAATTATGAATTTGAAAGCAGATTTATTAATAACACTACAGACCAGCATGCCTGGTAAACACTCCAGATTCAAACCCCGCCTAAGGTAACAGTTGATTAGCATCCGTGGTATTTATTTGAATTGGATGTGAACAGTTTGAATGATGAGAGAAAGCACTGGAACAGTTTTCTAGAAAGGCTGTTAAATTCCTGTCCAAGGCCATTTTTAAGACTTGGGCTGACAAAGTCACAGCTTAAACGGTAATATCCTAATAATATTCCATTCTAATACACTAATTATTTGTGGGATATATTACAGGTTTGGATCTCAGATTAGATTGCAGTGGTCCTATGCTACCGCTATTTCTGGGAGATAAAACAGCAAAATAAAGAATACAAACGGAAGTACTCAAAAAGGCTTTTTAAAAAAAGCAAAGAAACAAAAAAGACGACCCAAAACCAACAAAAATTTCCTTCTATTTTTGCTACATTATTTTTTTTTAGCTTACGGCGCATTTTAACGGAGCATTTTTTATAATTGACATAAAACAAATGTTCGATTCCATAAGGAACTGTCTATTCATACTTTTTTTTTAAGTATACAAGCACATATTCTGTTGTAATCAAAAAGGATACAGAATAAGAAGGCAAACTGTTGCTTTTCAGAATGGTTCAATATTCAGCTTGAAATCAGTAATTACTGAAGTGTTTTTTTCAAAATATCATTTCAAATTATGTATTTCCTTATTTGGCAAGACTTTATTTTAGGATTATTGTTTCCTTCTATCTTTCCCAAGATTCTCCCTCATTATGCAGCTATATCTATCACAAACAAATGCTTGGTTTTGTGTCATGATCAATTATGTTCTACTTAACAGAGGAAAAGTGAAGCAGCAGCCTTCTTTCTTAGTGATCTTTTATTTTGTGTGCTTCTACTCAAGTTAGCACACAGTTTCCCAGATGCCTTAAATCAATTTTAAGTATGTCCTGCCAGTGAAAACACGAGATTCGCCTTCTGCCCACATTCACGCATTTTTGCCATATTTTTGTCAACTCTGTAAATTGTTTGGCTTCACAGTAAGTTGAAATTACACATGCACCTGAGGAAAAAAAGAGTATCCGATAAGGACAGTGACCCAACTCACCCTGTGACCACATAGTCTGTAACAACACAAAGAACATGGGACAAACTCTTGAGGGAAAGCCAAGGGAAGGGGAAGGTTCTCCCTTTCTTGTACCTGCATGCCAGGCTGACCATGGAGCCACACGTTTCTATCCCATTCATTTACTTATTTATGGAATAGTGAATACATATCATTACAGAGCCACTGTTTGTCACTTAGAGCAACTCTGTTAAAAAAATGAAACCACTACATCTCTACATGGCTTAAGCCCTAAACTCGACAAACTAATGAATTCCATTTGGCTGTAGTCACAGGTCTACCAGGACAGGTGCCCAATTGCCTCTCCACAGAGTCAGCACTGGCAAACTCTCATCTGCCCTTAAGCACACCCAGTTTCAGAACTCATCTCTGCCAGGAGCATCATAATTTACACAGGAATACTTCTGGCAGCAGGAATGGTGTCATTTACCTTAGGTGGGTGGCTGGCTGACACTACCACCTAACCACCTAGTGTAGGTTTCCACTCTTCCCTCTTCCTTGCTACAACTTCAGCCCTCAGAATTTAATTTAGAAAGGAATTAGAAAAAAGGGAGAAAGAAAGGACTAGCCTTAAAATTAGATGCAATTTCACTTTGAAACAGTGTTGCCCGTGCCAAATAGAATGAGTGTCCACTCTACAGAATATCTGTAACCCCTCCTCTACCTGAATACCTCCATCTCCAGCTTCCTCAGTTTTCTGATAATCTTGATGGCAACACACAAATATGAATTCAATTAAAACTGGAGCTCTGAAATCTCGATTATCTTGATTTCTAGTGAGATTTTTTTTTTTACTCTCAAAGGGGGTAAAGCAAAAAGCTTTAAGACATTGAATGATGAACTGGATATAGCACCAAGCAACTTTTGCTCATCCACTTGTAGAATAGCTACCAGATAAAGATTAATCATACAAAAGTTAGTAAAAGTCATGGCAGTAAAAATATAAAATTACTTTGGGCACAGAAAAAAGGGGCATGGGAATGGAAGGCAACTGAAACATAAAAAATCCAAAGATTTTTTTTTTTCACATCTGAGGTCTTTTCAAACATTTCCACAGGCAAGTGACAACAGTGAAGACTTTTAAATAAGAGAGATCTAGTGAGTAGCTTGCCAACAAAAGGATGAATGCTGTTAAAGTTCTTAAGGAAGAGACTTTTTATGCCTTAGGATTTGTAGACTTGGCTAATAAGGGAACAATTAAGTGGCAGAACAATAGCTATTCATGAAGGCTATAAAATAAGCAATACCAGATGTGGTCTCACAAAAAAATAAATAGGCACTTCCAAACCTATAGTAGGTACAAGGTATCACCTTGCTACCAAACAAGGTTATCAGGAAAGAAAACCTGGTAAAATTTTATCTTGAGTCAGATTTGGGTCTTTTCCTGCACTTTATGAGCATATTTACTATTAGCTTCTCCAACGTATGACAATTAGAATGGCATGAGAACAGTCTTTGGGGCTTTGCTTCAGCCAAAGCAGTTTTTTTCCCTTTCTTTAAACAAAGTAGCATAACAAGCTCATACTTAACATTCCCTCTTTAGTTCCTAAACACATACAAAGACTTAGAGAACCATGGAAGTTCTGACTTGGTTTCTAGCAATAATACTCATATTCAACATAGAATAAACAGATTTGGTCCTTAATAGTCCCCAAGGTTCAGCAAAAAACTGTGCAATTTCATCATAAAGAGAAAAAATTATTCTGTCTTTAAAAACCCTTACATATTTGAGGCGTGTATATGTTAAGAAACTAGTGAAAGCCTTACCTTTTCACTTCATTTAGGCTGAGAACCTAAAAAGTCAAAAATAGACTTCTTCTGTTCATTGTCCTTGGTAAATTCTGATTTTCCCTCAAACCCGTGTGATATAGTCTAGAAGAATCTCAGATTTCTGTGTGCCTACGAAGACTGCATGTATTTTCATAAGACAACTTGGTCCATAGATGTATGCTCTTGTTAATTAAACATTTAATATTATGCAGCTATAAAAATAGCAATCTTTTCAAAAAGCTTCCTCAGTAATTAGTTTAAATCTTAATTACTGTTTTTGTTATCTTGTTCATGACTAATAAAACTGTAATAATCCTGAACTGCGGTCAGCCGACAGCTGCTGCTCAACACTGAAACACAGTGCCACAAACTGTTATCAGCTTTGTCTCCTCCACCACTACAAAAAAGCAAGAACAACTGCAGCATTTTTAATACTACTTTAATTACCTGCAGAAATCTGTGTGAGAAGAACCTTACAGTATAATCAAAAAGGAACATCCTACCATAATTACAGTTGCTACAGCTACACATTTTGAGATTTCTAGCACAGGAATTTCTCTGAAGACTGAATGCAACTGATAGGCAGTGAGATGAAGACAGAACATATAAAATGTTCTCTTGAAAATTGTCTTGAGTTTCATTAAGTTCTAGAGCATTCAAAGCACATGCATCAACTAGTCAAAATTGCAATTCAAAGCCAGCTAAAAATAACTTAGTAATGAAAAAATCAGCTTTCCAAAATAGTTCTGATTATTCCAATTTGGCAAAAAGTGGTGTAAAAAGTCAAAACTTGGAGTTAGAGGAGGTTGTAGCCAGGTGGGGGGTTGGCCTCTTTTCCAAGGCAACTATCAGCAAGACAAGAGGGCATGGTCTTAAGTTGTGCCAGGGAAGGTTTAGGTTGGACATTAGAAAGAATTTCTTTACAGAGAGGGTGATCAGGCATTGGAATGGGCTGCCCAGGGAAATGGTGGATTCTCCATCCCTGGAGATATTTAAAAAGAGACTGGATGTGGCACTCAGTGCCATGGTCTGGTAACTGCAGCGGGAGTGGATCAAGGGTTGGACTTGATGATCCCTGAGGTCCCTTCCAACCCAGCCAATTCTATGATTCTATGACAGTAGCTACAGTAAACAAAGTCTATAGATTATGGTACACAAACTGGAACAACCATATTACAACATATCAAATAGCTAACTACAGAATCAGCTGAGAGTAACCTGGGAGGATATGGTATTGCATAAGATGACAACTTAACTGCTTAGTAACAAAAATGCAAAAAAAATTAAGCACAAAGACTCCAGACCTTAATATCACTATTAGTGTGAATGACTGCATGGGGGGAACTTACATTGTAAGGGTAATGCCCAGGGATTTCTTTGTTGGGGGGGCATATTCAGACGCACCCAGCTTGAGCTGTAGCATTAATACTTTCATAAAGGAATCTATCGCCTATGCAGAAACTTGAAGTCTAGCCCTGTTATGGTGTCTGGTATGCATAAATTCAATAACAGAGAAGACAAAAAACTTGATTTCTTTGAAGTTACATATTCTCCTGAAGCCAAAATTAGAAGCAGGCAACTTTTCAATTATTTACCTGGTGCTCTGATCTTGCAAATAAAACACATTAAAAAAGATATTGGTTTATTCCTTACATTAAAATTCTGCAATTAATAGAAAATATTTACTAAGAGAAAAATTTTTCTAAAGTTCTAAAAAAGTTCACAGAAGGATGAAAATTTGTAATGCTAATTTGCAATGTGTTACGTGGTCACAGTCTTTAAGGGATGTTACACAGCCTTACATCTTCACTCTTCCCACCCAGGCATTCATTCAAAGGCCTTCAACCTTGTTAATAATGAGACTTTATTGTTCATCTTCTCTGGCCTGCATTCCCAGGGTACCCAGAAACTGGTCCCTCAAGACAGCATAATAAATATGTAAATTTAAACAACTAATCCACACAAATTTTCACACTTTCTTTCTCTAACATTGTTTTGATGAAAGACATAGCCTGAGGAGTGAAAACCAACCTCTCCAATGGATAGAATCTACCTACTCTTGCTTCCCTTGGCAGATAGAGCAGCAGACCTGGACTGCAAGAACTTGATCTTTTGCCATATCCAAACTACCTCGACCTCTGAGAGAGCTTGGCTTGTTAATCTCATTTTGTTTCCAAGACAAAATCAGCCGTGTGTTCTAGCTTCCTGTCCTCAATTAACTACTACAATGTGGGTTTTTTTTTATTTTTCGGCTCATACTCAGAAATTCTTTTTAGAATCTTGAACTAACAACTGCATAATCAAATAGATATAGCTGTTTCCAGAATCTAACAGCCCTAAATACTACTTGTCAAATAGTGTAATTTTCCATATATACCCTTCAAGAGACTATGTAAACTACAGATACCTTCAAACACAAAAAGAGTTGCACAATTGAAAAAAATAACACCCCAAACAACAAGTATATAAAACAAAGTATATAAAGAAATGGCTCACATCCAGCATAATTATCATAGATGAAAACCGATTTTTCAAGTGATCTGTACCCAAGTAAAATTAACTAAAATATTTTGTCTCCAGATAAAGAGTGATTTAGCAGCACATAGTTCTCAAAGTTTCGTTCTGTGTTTTGCACATGCATCAACTTTTCAAAACTACATTTTGAAGGAAGACGACAAAGAGGTAGCTTTAGCTGTACTAATATTAGGTATTTTTTGGCTAAGCTCTGTTGACAGAACTGAATCATGGTCTTTAAGAGATACCACCTAAATACTGAATACAAGCAGGCAGAATCTTGCTATGGAGATGCCTACTTCTTGACAGATGAAAAGAGTACTACTTAAATACAGCTAGGAGAAGCCCCTCTCTCTGGCATTTAACAATAATTGCCTTGACCAACCTCACAGTACTGAAGTGCAAGTTAATGGATAATGCTAACAAAAATCAGTCAGTGAAATTGCAACACAATCAATTGCTTCTCCATTAAGAACTATGTAGGAAAGATTTTTGTCATCCGTGATGAAAGATGTATTATTGTCAAAATCTGTCAACTACAAATTAATAAACAAACAGGATACAGTTACTAAAATCTAATAGATTGTTTACAGCAGGCATTAGTTAGCTTGATGGGTGGGAATGAAGATGATGTATGAAAACAAATAAGAGGACAATAAAGCAGCTCGAAATAAGTGATTTTTGAGCAAGAGTTTGAGAATTGTGATGAAACAGCTAATTACAAATAATTTCTCTTTTTTTATAAAAAAACAAACTCCTTAATTGCTTAATAAATATTTGCTCAAGATTTGGAAAGGCAAGGTTCTGTGGAAGATAAATCAATCACATAATGACTGGAACTTTAACACTGGAAGGGACCTCACAATATTGTTTAGCCCATTCCCTCTACACAGAGCAGGGCCAACTACAGCAGGTTTCTTGGGGATGTGTTCAGTCAAGAACCAAAGAGCTATCTGGGCAACTTTTCCCAGTGCTCAATCACCCTTGAAGTAAAATTGGGTTTTCTTAGGTTTAAATGGAATTTACTCTATAACCATTTGTGTACCATGGTTTCTTGTCCTTTTAATGGGCACTGCAGAGAAGTCTGATCTTCACACCGTCCCATCATTTATTTCATGAACATGAACAAAATATTCCTGGACCCCTCTCAAGGCTAAACAACCTCATTTCTCTCTGCATCTCTTTGTATACCTGATGCTTCAAGGCATTTGTTATCTTCCCTGGAATCACTCCAGTATGTCCATAGCTGGGGAATCCAGAAGTGGACACAGTACCCTAGACATGCTGTCACCACTGCTGAGAAGCAGGAATTCTCTTGAACTGCTGGCCATGCTTCTACTTACATAGCTCAGCCAGAGACACTTTGCTGATACACTTGCAAGCCGCCCACCACACCTGCTGTTGAACTTCATGAGGTTCTTGTCAGTCTTTTTCACCAGCCTGCTAAGGTCAGCCTGACCCTCTGAATGGCTGCACAGCCATCTGTTTTATTATCCACTGTCTAATTTTGTGTGATCTGCAAACCCTCTTGCTGAGGGTGCACTGTGCCCCATCATCCATGGAAGCAGTCAAGAGGTTAAACAGTGTTGGCCACTCTGGTACTTACTCTTCACTAATGACTTGTCTACAGCTGTCCTTTGAGCCCAACAGTTCAACCTGTTTTGAGTCCAGCTCAGTCCTCTTAAATAATCTGTATTACACTACTTTGTGAAAGAGGATATTAGGGATGAGACACTGAAAAAAAGTCATACTGAAGTCAAGATAAACAAGTTGCTCTCCCCTCATCCACTCATAGGAGGCTATCATGTTATTTAAGCATGATTTCTCCTTGACAAATCCATGCTGGCCACTCTCAAGAAACTTCTTGTCCTTTTTATGTTTGAAAACGGCTTCCAGGATGGGAAATTTTTTATCCATGACCTTCCTAGGGATTAAGGTGGAACTCAGCATTCTCTAATTTCCTAGATCCTCCTCTCATGCCTTCTGAAGATAGGAATGGAAACCAGATCTGCAGACTTACTAATTTTTCAGGGGAGAGAAGGTATAGCACCTGAGGAAATTATATAGTCCAGATTAGGCATGCAATCTAAAAAGACAGCTCTAGCACACCACTGGTTAAGTTAGATGAAACATATTTCATGAATAAACTGAACATACATAGGATCATTTCTGTAGAAGCTTTGAAAAAAATTTACCAGTTTGTCTTTTATCTTCAAAATAATTTATCCTAAATAATGAAAATAACATTGATAGTATAAGTGGACAGTTGCCTGAGCATCTCCACTTATTTCTGATCACAGCTGCAGCAGACTCTGAGTACTCCTCCATAGCAGAAGATAACCAGTAAGACAAATATAAAGATTTCAGGTGACAAGATGTTCCTTACTTAGTGTGAGAAATAAGAAAATAAGTACGCAATCATGTTCAACTTTAATTTCAGTCCTCAACCATCTTGCTTATTCTTCCTTGACACTTAGTTTTATCCTTTTCTTTTAGAAAAAGTTCATATTCCTATCAAGAGTTTCTAGAAAATTTGTTTTAAATAGCTTCAGAATTTTCCATGACTCCTGACAATGTTGTCACTGTCTGCTAAGAGGTGAATAAAACTCACATACTCTAATACACTACACTTAAATTCTATCATTCTATCCTCTAGATGACAAAAAAACCTATCAACTAATTATCACAGACAATTTCACTGCCAATCTCACAGATCACATTAAAGGAGAAGAAAGAGCTGGTATGGATACTGCTGAAGCAATAGCTTTCTAGATGACTGATAATTCAAAGACAAAACTACCCAGATTTGTATATGCAAACTGTTCATGCAGCACAAAACTCTATAAAACACATTAAGAACTTTTTCTGTTTGTGCAGTTACACGCTAGATACTCAAAGCACATCACAGATGCCAGAAGTTTCCCTTCTTATTATTTCAGAGAAAAAGCAAAAATCCCATGTCATGTCCTTTACTTTGTGCTTTTGTTGCAGCAGACAGGAAATAAACAACAGATATTCATGGCCAGCAGAACTATTTTCTCAGACTCCACAGTTATTTCCACAGCGAGCTGTACCAAGGCATCTGTGGTGAAGTGCCTGTCAAATTCTGGAGAAAGAGCCTGAGGATCACACAGCTCTTCCAAAATGCCAGTTTCTTCCACTGCAGATACACACACATCCTAGAAAGTTTCTAGTCTGTCCTCTCAGCTGAGTCACCCGCTTCTGAGAGCTGTCAGAGCTGCCAGTATCAACATATATATGCTATTTGTGAACACCTCAATGCAAATGTCATTAAAAAATTGTCAGACTTGTAATGATAAAGTAATACCTCATTTTTATGACAAAAAAGTTAGATATATACATTTCAGAATTCTGTTTAGTAATGTACTGCTTAATTCATAACTCTCTGCCTATAAAGCAATAAAAGAATAAACAGAAGCTTTTTAACCAAGGAGAAATTACTTAAAAATATAAATATAATTTATTTCTCCTTTTATCAACCTGTATTAATTCACATTTTACTATATTTTCTGGTGTGTATTTTAGCACAAATATTTGGATTTTGTGGTTTTTGTGCACTCTAGTAGGCCACACAACTTTGGGGCACACTATAAAATGCCAATTTCTATAAGCACCTAATCTTTGAAGCTAATTCTTCAGAATCAGTAGCAACATCCCACAACTTTGGGGGCATGTTTTCATTATTGAGGGGTAATACTTCAGAATAATAATGAAGTGGATGGAGGAAGTTATTAAATTAATTAATAACCTGCACTTCACTGGTAGCATTTGTCTTTTAAAAAATGCTAAGGCAGAATGAGAAAATGTCAGGCATATTTTGTAGTACTAGAACACACACAGAATTTTAGAAGTCTTGAACTTTACCCTAACTCCTCAGTTTACACATTCAAACTACAAATAGCTCTTTGACAAAAGAGATTTTCCCCAGTAAGATGACTTGTTCTCACTACTCAATTTTATGAAATACTGGAAATTCAAGATTTTATACCCTGTTGTGAACTCTACAGCCTTACACTATAATTTTTTAAGAGAAATTCAAGAATATTGGTTTTGCTCAGATTGCTTGTCCACTTAAATTTAGCTTCAACAGAACATCTTATAGTAGAAAAAAGCACTAAGATTTCATTTTGGTGATACAAAATGGATCTGTAACATAAATAGAAGTAATTAGTACTCTGACAGCAACACATGGTCATGTAATATCATGATAGCGATCAGCTAACCACAGTTCATTCTATTGTGGTACAAGGGAAATTAAAATACAGTCTTGAGCCAGGCAAATTATAATAAAACGTCATACAGTCAGTGAAGTAACACACACACAAGAAAAAAAAAAGGTTCTTCTACTCCACTATCTAATGAACTCAGTTGCACTTACTGGATAGTGCCTAGCCCATGTAAAATAGCATTTCCACTCTTTGAAAACCTTAGCAATAATCAAGGTGATGACCACTAGGCTAGACGTATCCCTTCTCTGGGACTCCGGTTCTTGAATTCTTTAACAGAAGCAAAGAACTTTCCCACACAATTCAAACAGACTATTAAAGAAATCATTGAAAATTGAGGAACTCACCTCCCTGCTTACTTCAGGATCAAAACCCTGATGAACTTTGACTCCTTTGGAATCAGTTTCCCACTGACTTCACAGATGCCAGGATTTTTTCCCATTTGTTGCCTTTCACAACATACCTAGTATGTTAAAGAATATTTCCTGAAATAATTCTTGGAGTAAAATAGGGGCCTGGTGCTGCCCTGCTGAGAGGAAGAGAAATCTGTGTATTTTAGGAAATGTTGGATTATTTCAAATACAAGTGTCCTTGTTCCCATGGCCTCAGAGTTCAGCCAAGCAGCTGGAAATGATGAAACCTTCTCTTCAGTTAAGTCATCTCAGAAAGGTCTATTACCGCTCTACAGCAATCCCCACAGGCCCCTTCCTACACTGGCACCAAAAAAGAGCTTATAATTTTCAAAGAAGCAGCAGGATGCACCATTAACTGCCAAACTTAGCAGCTTCTTCACATTTGTGTATCCCAAAATATTCAGATTGTTCTCTACCAAAATATTTCCACAGGATGTTAAAAGGAAAGGCATCCACATTAAGAGGATATATCCAAGTGAATCTTTCAGGTTTATGCAACTGCAGCCCTGTATAGAGGGCTAGAGTTCTCCTGCCTTACACAGATGACAGTAAGGCATTATTGCCTATGTCAGCACATACCTGTTGTCAGTTATTTTTATAAGTGCACTCATGCAAAAACCTGCTTCCTATTCCTGTCCCTCCTTTTTTGTTTTTAAGCAACAGCGTACAGCCTGCTGTGCAACCAACCTCTTCAAAGGTTGGACAGCTCACACTGCAAAGTAGTGCAATCCAGGTCTTTGCTTTCCATATGTTCTTTATCTGTGATGAGGGAATTAGGATGACTGGCTGACACCTAGACTACCTAAATCTGTATGTTTCAATATTCTTGTTCTGCAGGACAGGGACAAACATTCTTAAACACAGTGCCATTTCCACATCACCATATGACAAACTGTTGCATTCAAGGAGGGAAAAGGGTCTATTGTAGGTCATCCTAAAATCTACAAGGGCTGCACTGTCACATATGCCTTAAATATGGGTCATTTAATCACTTAAACTGAACAAACAGGTATTTACGTAGCAAGTGACTGGGGGAAAAATCTACTCCACAGCTCACAATACCACAGGGGAAAAACCAAGAACCTGCAGTTAGAGCAGGATTACATGTTAACCTCTCCACAGGTGGCAGCTGAATGCCCTAATTTCATCATCACCTAACTAATAGACATATCCAGATAAACACTATGGTCATGACAGAGAGCAGGCCAAAAATATGCATTACTATATGCCCTCACAGGGTTTTCTTCTAGCTAAGGCTAGAGACCACAGAGCAGCACAATAAAGTATCAGAAACCTCACACAAAACCCACTACATATTATTTCCATAAGGAACAAGTACAAAGGGTATGTACCTATCCAAAGAGATCTAAAAATTCTTTGTGCTTGATAAATGCTTGCTGCACAGAGATCCACAAATAGTTATCTTCATCAACTTGAATTTTATTCAGCATTGTTTGCTAGTCTTTCCTTACCTTTTGCCATTTAAATATTAAAACACTCTGGTTATTCTGTAACTAGAGAAATGGCTCCGATTTATCAGCACTGTCACTTCCTCAAGGCTTTGTTTAGCACTTCACATAATTTTTAAAGGGGCTGAAATCAAAGCAATCAGAACCAAAAGAGAAATTAAGTTCAGCTTGGTAACACAAGGTATGGTAGGATTCCCAAGAGGAAAATTATTTCCTAATCAGAAGGATGGAAGAATATAGAAAAGTATGAGTCACAAAAAACTTCAGGGCTGCTAGCCTGAAAAGAATGAATGGCACTTAGCCACATACCCCTGCTTCAGTGTACTGCAAAAGCCCTCAGCTTAAGAGCTGTTTGTTAGCAGATGCCTCTTAGATGTATGTGGTAGAGTATACTTGGTAATTGTGTTATCCATTAGGATCTGAATTCATGAGAGGACCTGAAACAGATATGTGGAAGAGCTTTAGGTTTAGAAAGAAAACTGCATTGAGAACAAAATATGCAAAAAGTGGAAACACTAGGGAACTACCTTGCAAACAGCAGTTTGTCCACACCAAAAAGGTAGTGTAGAAAAACCACAGCAGAAGCTTAGTCAACCAGCTGCTGAAAAGGTAAATTTTCTGTCTTTCCTGAGATGAGCAGGAATTCCTTGAAAGCTCATTTGCTGCCATTCTAGGCATTCCATCCAGTAGCAGTGCAGCCTATTTTGGTTGATCTTTATTTTACAGAGTTTCTCAAGTGAGAATCTAAAAAGGTTTTTTGTGTTGTTTTTTTTTTTCCTTCACACAAGCAACTGACCTATTTCCATTCATAGGGATACATTCTGTATTCAAGGCATACCCATTTAACAGACATAAATCAAAAAGGGATGAAATAGGTTATGAACAAATGGGGATGGAGAGGGAGAAATGAGCACTAACTTATTTTCAGAGTAGTGCTATGTGATTTACTTCAAAAGAATAAAATGTGATATTCTGTCTTTGAATGCCTAATAAAAACAGGTATTTCAGACCTGCCAAGTAATGAATTTGTAGAATATGATACAAATGAGCAACTGAGACAGTTTCTCAACAACAGTGAAAAATAACACTTTACACTTAAAATCCTGTACTGCTTCAAACCTTACTGAAGTCATCCCAAAGTCCAGGAAAGCAATTTATCATCTGTAAAAGTAACATGGGCACCCCCAGCTAGGCCTGCAGGGAACTACAACAACATAAAATCCATCTAAAACATGGCTGCCTGCAATGAGTTACTGTTTCTTGGGATTAAACTACGGTGTAATTTGGAAATGGAATCCAATAGCTTGAGGTTAAAACATTTTGCCCCCAGTCCATTTCATTCTAATTGACATTGAATAAAAAAGAAAGCTGTTCAGGTCTTTCCTCACAGACTTGCTGCTTTAACTATACAACACTTCCCAAGGGCTAGAGGAAGGCTCTCAGTTAAGAATGGGTTCCCTTTGGACAGAGTGTAAAATGAAAAGAATTACAAGGAATAACACCATGTTCAGTCCACAAAGCAATCCTTACTACTGAGCAAATAAGAAAGGAGTGAGCACTGCTGAAAGTGATTCTTCAGTGCTTTAACACATAAAACCAAAAGCACCATTATTTAGATCTAAGACCCACAGTTCTACAGAACAAGAGGAAAATCCCATAGACAGTAGGGAAATGCAGAAACTGTCACTAGATTATGAAACTAGAGATTTATATGTATGTTTGCAGATGTCTAGCACACAGCAAAGCATTTAACATGCTTCCCCTTTGAAGCTATTTTATGCAACAGATCTGTTTTCTTTCCTATTTTAAGAACAGTAGAAATATTGGTGTCAAAACCAACCCAGAGCAACCAGAATTTCCATTTTGTATTTTTTTCCTGTGCCAAGGACTTGAATAATGAAACTGAAAAATGGATGTCTCCAGCTCCTTTAATCTACAGTTATCTTCTGGTAGAGTTGACAGGAATTTCAGGTTTTTGTTTTATTTTAACGTATGAATTCTTAATTTGAAACCTTATCTCTTAATTTGCTTCCTAGAGAATATCCTGATTGTGCAAGCATTTGATATACATCACCAATCAAACTAAACTAAGACATCCTTCCTCTTTTGGGTGGTTTTGTACTCTGTGAGACTCAAGCTCAAGAAAACCTACAATGCTTCTGATGTTCAGGCTCTTTCTACATTAAATGTAAGGCCTGTTATACAGCCCTGGTTCAAACCTGGGTTCCAACATTTAATCAGGGAACAAGCGTAAGTATTCAAATGTTACTCTCTGGTAATTATAGCAACTAGAATTAGGTTATAGATTTTATTTACTGAATTCAAAATGACCTTCAGTAGTCAAAAGTTTTGTTTTGCTCTTGCACTGATCTGTTGAATAGGAGAGGAGTTTTAATATGTAAGTAAAAAAAGAACTGTTTTAATCTAACATTAGACTAAACAAACATCATAGAAGAAAACACCATGAAATTCTTTGTTATGTAGCACATAAAACCTGAAAAACTAGTAACAATTTAAAAGGTGCTTTAAATTTAACAAGAATAGTTGAATTTAACTTGATTCCATTAGAATCAAGAATCTAACGTAAGTGGTTTAAATAAAAAAAAAGCAGGATTTTCTTCTGATTACAAATTGGCACTAGGATAGGAACCTAAATAGAAAAGATAACTTGACCAGCTCCACACATACTTTCTTTCAGGATGACATGTGCCCTCCACAGAATCCAGACCACAGTTAGCTACAATACATTTCATTCCTGGTGTCGAAGTATCATAGCTTCTCACTAGGAAAACACACACAGTGTGTATATATGTTTAGCTTTTCCACTGCTCAGCATAATGAAAACAAAATGTCAAATGTTGAGAAAGAAAGTGCAAACAAAGCCAACATATTACAGAAAATGAAGCAGACCTCAGTCTTTCCGCTGGAACAGGCTCCCCTGAGAGGAGACCTTCAAGACCTGTCTGAATGCATTGCTGAGTGACCAGCCCTCACCTTGGTCCTGCTCTGTCAGGAGGGTAGGACTCAACAATATTCAGAGATTCCTTCCAACCCCTGACATTCTGTGATTGTGTGAATCTGTGATTTATAGGAACTCACTGTCATTGCAGACAGCACAATACAAATAAAAATGGACAGGGAAATTGAACAAACGATAGATATGGACAGTTTCTCAATTTCAGAGCCACATTACCCTAATAATTTCTGCTTTGACCTTAGGATATCCTGTTTCATTGATACAAGGATTGTTTTCACATTTCTTATTGTCAGTAACTTAATAATTGAAGTACACCAAGTTTTTTGAACTCAAAGAATACTTGTTTCCAGTCACAGCTTTCAGATGCCAAGTCTATTTAGAGCCAGTGGACAAAACTAGTCAGTGTGCAGTATCTTTTCAAGATACCAGAACGAAGTCTGGTGGTTAGTTCAATCACAGCAATTACTTAAGAATTAAGAATTCATTCCTGTTGACACCAACTTGGTGATGTCCATCCATTTTTTGGTGTTTTTTTTCAGTTTTTTTTTTCTTCTTACCACCACACTATTTCAGTTCTCACCCACAGAATATCAACATTCATAGTAGTGCCAAACCTATTTGGAAAACCTCAGTAAAATGTATCCAAATAAAATGTTATGAGGGGTTTTTTTAATAATCAGTACAACCAAAAGGCACTGAGATCAGAAGCTTAGTGGAGTGGATGACCCAAATGGGCATCATAAAACTATATCCATCAATTTAAAATCTTTCACTAAAATGACATTAATGATAATTAAATAAAAAAATACACTACCAGGGATGATGAAGACTGAACTCCTCTTTCCTGTTTGCACCCTTGGATCTCTAGAAACAATATCCTCTGCAACCCCAAAAAAAAATATTGTGGTCTTGCAGGTGTATGGAAACTTCATTTACCATTCTGAGAGATAATTGAAGACGCAAGGAAAACGTTTTTCTAAAACAGGAAGAGGGAAGCAACCGTCTAAAACCCAGTACATGTGCAATAACCAGAGAGTAATAGTGCAGATGGCTCTAACACTTTCACGTGAAATCTGCTTATTTCCCTGCTTTTGGCACAGCATATAAAGAAGCTTATTCTTTTCCCTACATGTGTAATGCTTTTACCAGATACACCGAAAAGCTCAACAAACATATGTTTCCTATGTTTCATCTAATACAACCCGCTGTCCCATGAGATAAGGTCCTATCAAGAAAGCAAATTTAAGAAACATGCAGTTGGAGAATTTCATCCAAAATACAGGTGTTCCAGTGTAACAATGTTCCTTCAGTCTGCAGGCTTCCAAAGGAAACCACAGAAGCATTCAGCACAGCATGAGGGTTAAGGCAACATCAGCTGCAAAAGAATTTGCAGACAAACATTTACTATGACTAAAGTCTTTGAAATTACTTGACTAATTTTCTTCTAATTCATTATGAGAGTAGCAAAATGAGATACTCTGTTACTGTTCTCTGTAACCTCCTTCTGGAAAACAGAGTGTGACAGTATAGAGTAATTTAAAAGTACTCACACACACTCCCAAAAACCCCACAATGGGAACACGGGAAGTAAAGCCATATTAGCTGCTTTAACTATTTTATGAATTATAATATATGCAAGTACACTGGTAATAATTACTACAGTTAGTAATTTCTTGTAAGGCTCACACTTAGTTCAAGAAAATTACAAAGTGTTATCCGGAGGGAGAGCTAGGTAGCTTTTCATTTTTATTATTTTGGTTTCTTCTTGATATTCTGAGGTTTGTACCAGAAAATGGAAAAACTGGCTCCGACTAAAAAAAAAACCACAGAGTCAAAAGCCAGAAGCACAGAAGGTAATTAAGCAGCTGAAGAAAGACTTCTTCCTAAAAACCTATTGCTTAGAGAAAATTTGAGCCCTGAGAAGAAAGACCACCGCATAAGCAGCAGGAGATAAACTGTAAACACTCAAATCAGCATTCCCCATTTTGAAGCATGCAGAGGATGAATAATTTGCCTACTCCAGTGACAGAGGGAATTGCTCCTAAACATATGGTTTGGTAGCTGAAAGCCTAGGGTTGAAGCTTTGTTAGAGCATCTCACTTCAACTCAGATTTACTGCAGTCAGGCTCCGAATCCTGAGATGTGATATTGATTCCTCTGCAGTGAGACAGAATGGCAGTAAAAGGGCAGTTTCTTGAATATTGCACAACCCTGGAAGTCATCAAGAGATTAACAACTGAAGAAAAATAAAAATAGTTTTCTCTAGTGTCAGTAATTCCACCATGGCTGCAACAGAATAGGCTGTACTAGAACAGAATGCGTGGCTGCTCATGACTACTAGCAGCAAAACAATGTTCTTATGTGTTTTGCCAAACTCCAAAAAGATCAGATGCTGTCTGCCAAGCTAGCTGGAATACCCTCTAATACAACTTTCACTTCAAAAAGAGAGTTATTCTGCTCTTTGAAACAAAGTTCACCTCTCATGGGACCTCTGCTTTTAGAGGCATCTTCTCAGTAATTGTTTTAGTACTCAATCCCCCTAGTAATTTGCAGATCTTACTTCATTTTGCCTTACATGAAGATCATTTCAGGAGGATCTTTCAGAACATCCTGCAGCTTTTGTTTTACAGTACACCTGTGCAACAAGCAAAAGGATCTCACTTGCCTGCACATCAACTTCACTTGCTTCTCAGTACATGAGAAGGTACTCTTGAGTATACATACATACATATATATATATATTGGTTTAAATGGTGAGAATATCCCAATACTAATTAATTCAGCTGGCAAAGTCAGATTAACTTATATCTTAAAATCAGCTTTAAATTTAAGGTATATTAAGCATGAAAATGGCAAGGCTTTTTTTATCTTACTCTATTATAGAACTCATCTCAAATATGCATGACAGTAGACACCTCATGTCTATGGTTCTGTGTGTTAGAAACAGAGGTTTTCAGGATGATAGGATCTCAGGATGGAAGGTGAACAGCAGGAACCCATTCTAGATTAATCTCTAATTGTTTCCTGATACTGCTGCTTGAATAGGCCATCCTAACCAAGCTGGCAAAAAACTTCTTACCCCAGTTTCACTATTTTCCTTTGGGTTTTTTAAGACCTTAAATGCTGGAAATTGCTAAGTTACAAAGTATCAGCAAGTCCTGCCTTTACTTACCTAGCACCACTAGTGACTGGTATAGAACAGAGCTCTTCACCAGTAAGCATTAAAAAAACCCCAAACCAAAGATATTCTCTGAAACACAAAACCCACCTAATTCTGGCTTAAACAGTAGGGGCATATTCAAAACCTTACATCTCCAGTACTTACTTGAGGAGTGCAATCTCTCATCCTTTAAGGAGAACTTCAATTATTAGACCCAGTTTGACCTCAGCAGAAGAACAAGTAACTCAAGTAACTTAAAAAGATCCACAGTCATAAAGGAGAAGCATTAAAAATTAGAAGTTGCTATTTCAAACTAATAGAAAATGGTCTTGTGAGAAGCTCCTCAGATGGTGAGAAGTATCAAAAAAAAAAGTGACAGGAGCAGATGGTATTTAAGATAACTTAAGAGAAGAATTCTCTAATGCTCCAGGTCCATTAATATTAATGGTATAACGTTTTTTCTGGAAAACACCGTTTTCCTGATAAATAACATAGTTAAATAATTATCCTTTTTTTTCATCATTTAACTTATGCTCAGTTTCTTGACTATTCTCACTCTCTCAAGTGTCTGTGACAGGGGAAATGTTAAACTAGACACTCCAGTTCTTCTGTACAAATCTGATTAGGTAAATTATACCTCACAAAAAAAATGCTAGAAATCTCATTTGTTCAATTTAACATTTTAAACAGCAGGTTTTAAACCGTAGTTTAAATAAATCACGCAACTTCAGAGGCTTGATTTACCAAAACTTTAACTCAAAGCTTCTTTTCTGTTTGTATTAGAATTTGCTCTTCCTTGTGAGTCTAAACGTAAGGTTTGATGTGACAAAGGCTTCTGATCCCGAAGCAGCTATATGGAAATCCCAATAACAAGGAGTCTGGCTGTATCTACACTGGCAAGCACACTAGGGTATAAATGGACCCAAATAGTGAAACATTAGCACCATGCAGTAGGGATTTTTGGTAAGTAATTGGTACTTATTTTGGAAGAAGTTCAGTCAGATCCTACAAACTGCACACTAAATCCTGCCTTTTCTTTGGAACAACCTGAAAGAAATCCAATTTATGTACTCTGTCATACAAAAAAAACCCCCAAAAAACAAAAAAACAAAACACAAAAGTCCAAAACAGTGAGTGGGAAAGATGTGCACTCAAAACAAAATCTTGACCAGATGTTGAATACAAGTACAGATGAATACTGAATCTTGTGACAAAAAGTCTTAATCAGTTCCTCAGGTAGCTGAAAAATGCCGTAAAACATCATGTGGCTAATAAAACGCCAATGAAAAGTTCCATAGATTTACACCCTAAGCTATGACTCTGTCTATTATTAAAAACCCTTGCAATGGATATGAATCACAGAAAAGTTTGGGTTAAAAGGGTCCTTTAAAGGTTGTCTAATACAACCAGACACCTTCAACTACATCATGTTGCTCAGAATCCTACCCAGCCTGACCTTAATGGTTTCCAGGGATGGGGCTAGATACAGAGCAGTCATACTAGTAAGGACTTACTAGTTATTGGTCACTAAGTGACCTGTTATCATATTGTTCATATTAGCTTATGACTGCATAGTGAATAAAACCAATAAACCAAAGAAGATAAACAGCTCAGACTCTATACAACAACTATCCTATTTAAAAATCCTAGAATAAACATGGTGCTTGCACTTCCACAACACCATCATTCAAAGAGTCAACAACAAATCCCACCCTCTTTGAGAGGCAGTGTGGGACCAACACAGGCAGAGACTTCTGTGTTGCAAGACCAACCTCTCTTAGGGCACAACACTCCAAGGTCCAACCAGGTGTTCCAGCAGAAACTCACGAATAGTGCTCTGAGTCTATTGCCCTCAGGGCTGACCACCCTGGCTCAGTGCTATCACTCCAGAATTGGCCAGCATCTCTGCTGCCTTGCTCAGGAGTGAGCTGAACTTGTGCTCCAGGCCTCACCTTTTACTGGCCCCCTAATCCTGCTCATGCGCAGGAGGGGCCCACCCTAATCAGGCACAGGTGGGCTTGACACAAGCTCATGCCCACTACCTGGCAATTAGTGGCACCTGGTTGCCTCATTTCACTACACCTTTGGACAGTCAGTGCAGCCTGCCTCCTTGCTCCAAATCCCTTATCCCAGTCTTCTATTTCATCATCCCAGCCTTACTGCCTTTCTGCCTGTTGTCAGTCCTTCTTTCTTTGAGCAACCTAAACACATAGATAGGGAGGAAATAATGAATGATTACTGCTTTACATAATTCTGCATTTCTCCCCATTACTTACTCCGCACACCAAACTCTTCCTCTGCCATAGAATTCAGAATTTCAGTCTTCCATGTTATCTATTTATAGACTCTGTTCTTTACACAGTCAAGTAGTTTCAGATTCTGTACAAGTCTTGTAAACATCTCAGTATCCAATATAAGATAGTCCCTGTCTGCCTAATTTTGGCCAAAAAATTGTAACCCATTAAAAGAGCCAGATCTGTGACATCTATTCGTTTGAACCCAAACTTAAGCACTAAGAAAAAACACTCCAAAGGAGACACCACAATTGTTGACACAACCTGATTTTTTTCACGTTAAGCAAGGCCACAGGAATAATCTTGCTTGTAGGGCTGTGTATGACTATTAATGAGTTTTCAGTGTGGATTAATACTCCTCAGAGAATAATTCATAAGCTGTTCCCCAGCTGGGGGATGCTTGACATGGCAGCTCCACAGGGAATCTCTACAAATACTCTAAGGCCAAAAGAAACTGTGAGGATGAATAGCTTGCCCTTTGCATAATTTGCATGCTCAAAGTCACAGACCACTTTGCATGTATCAGTAGAGGTAATGCAATCAATTTTGGACTTGTTGCTACGGACTCAGAATAGTATCTCTTTTCTTGAATTTGATTCAAAGACAAAAAAAGCAAATTACAAGGTAATTCATAGTATGCCTGCATGACACAAGGCCACAGAGGACTACCAGAGCTAGACCTGCTTAAACTACCTCAGTTACCAGTAGCAGAGCAATTGTACTGTGTTGGCTCATCATCTAGAAACACTGTTGCCAGTGGCTGAGCTGGCTGGTTATCTCTACCTTAACCAGCCACTTAGTTGTTTCAACCACACAGAACTATACTAAGCCCATGACAGCTAATGAAAACATCCCTGTGGGTGTTCTCCATGGGCTTTGGATTAAACTTGCTTCTCAAAAGTGAATGAAACACTAACTTCTTGTCACTGGAATTTGCCTACAAATAGAGACAACGAACTCAAATTCTAAATAACTACTAGAAGCACCAGAACCAAACAATATTGAAGAAAATGGAAACTGTAAGAACTGGGAAAGACTAGGTTAATCCTACAGAGGCTAAGGGGGTGCTATCAGGGATGTCTGATACCTCTTCTCCCTAAAGTTTGTCACAATTGAAAGGAAAATTGATCTGGGTAAGACTACCACCTTATATTTTTTAGAAGTGTAAATTACGAACAATAGTAAATAATTAATGGCTCATTTTTATTTATTTATGCAGCTGTAAACCTAAAAGAAATGTAGAAATTTATGACTGTCTTTCAGGGATAGCTTTTGCCTCTAGTGGCAGAAATTTGATCAGTATTTCCTCCGATATAGGTATGAAGCATACTGGGTCAACAACCCATTCACACTACAGACCTTTTAGTACTCTTGTGACCTTAAATAAGCATTCAGGAGGCTTTTGAAAATAAACTAGACCAAATAAACTACTAAAAGCTTTATAAAGTATGTGTAGCCTATCCAGTAGTGGTACACATATATACAGAGTATCTTAACTGTCTAAAACCAGAACTTTAATTACATGAATTTACACGTAAATTTTTACATGAATTTATAGACAAGATCTTACTTCAAGGAAGAAGAGAATTACAAAATACTAAGAAAATAATAACAGTGAAGCAACAGACACTGGAAGTTACTTTTACAAAGACAGGCAGCTGTCATCTTTAAACTAAAATTAATATTGAGAGTGGGGAAGGAAATCACAAGAAACACATTGTATGAATTTATGTATTTACCTCTCACAAGCTACCTGAAATTTTAAATTAGTGTAAAACCAGAATATCCCAGTTAAAGCCTCTTTCACTTCTTAAAGAAACATGCTTGCATGCAATTGATCCCTATGTAGAATCTTACTGTGGTAAAAAACATTTAGTGTGACTGTTTTATGGGATATAGAGGGAATAAACTCCACTACAGAATGTCAGTTTTACACTTCAATGTGTTTTAGTGTCTTTTTCTTTTTTCCTTTTTCTTATTTTTATGAGTAGTTAAAAATAACTAACAGACAACACTGCATGACATGATACTAAAACAAATTTACTAGACAAAAAGAGGCACCAGTGGACAGTAGCAGTGTTGACAGGATCAGCATTTACGAGCATTCATCAGTTTACCTAGAATCAAAAGTCAATTTTTTTTTTGTTTTATTTTTGCTTCTGGAGCTAAATGAGAGGAAGAAGCCTACACACAGGAAGGAACATAGACAGCTGCTGGCTCAGGTACAGCCTGAAAATATTTCAGTACAGTCTTCCACCAGACTCATTTATCTTCTACAAACAGTAATAAGAAGGTGGGGGAAAAAAAACCCTACCTCAAACCCCTGGCTGTGGTTGCCAATGAAGCTGCAAACCAAATGAATTTCTGATGCAGCACAATTGATATCAACATAGTTTTATTTGGCTTATTGCACTTCCACAGCTAGCTTTTTACTTCTGTAGTTTATCAATAGTGCACATGAAGCATTTACGAGGCTTTAAAGCAGTTAATGCTTGCTTCAGTTCCACTGAAGGCCATGGGATTAGGTCTGTGTTTCATGTAAAGCATACACGTGGATACCCTAACAAAATGTGACCTAAATCATGTTACTACAGTGATTGGATCAGTCTTGAACTGCTGTGTAACTAGGCAAAACAGAAACAAAATAGGTGACAAAACACATCTGAGAATTTGCAGGAGAAAATGGGACAGAAAAGGCTGTCCCTAGCACAAACATACTTGGAATTAAGAGTCTCCAGCTGTCTCATAAAACTCCACTCACAATTTCACTTTCAAAAATGTTTCAGGGTATTTCTTTCTAAAGAGACTGTGACACTTGTTTGGGAGATGAGAAGCCTGCCTTCCAGACCATGCTGCGAGAACCTTTACAGCATTTTATGCTTTCCATCATCCATGTAAAAGACATACAACAAGCCTCAAGCACAGATGAAAGCACTACTCTTCCCCTTTCCAGAAGACAGCTTTTATCATCATATCCTCCTGAGCTATAGTCATAGGTTTTTCCCTTTCCTCAAAACCCAATGAGTCATTTCTTTTTACACTCAGCAAGAGCAGCTGGAGGCTTTCACTCTAGAAAGGCCTTGGTCTAAGGTGCCCTGTGTAAAATTAAATGGCAGTCACCATTGCATTTTGGATTCAGACAGTTCCTGAAAGTGCACCATGAGGTGATGCTGAAGTATCTGTAAAGTAAATCAAGAATTCCCAGATTCTGCATCTTAGCTGTAAGTGTGAGCTCTTTAAAGACTGAGGGGGCTCAGAGAATGAAGAAAATCAAAGCTTCAAGGATTGAAAAGTCATATCTATATGAGATACAAGCAGTGCTAGGGGAGCATCTAAATAATCTGATCCAAAATCTGATCCACTATACTTGCAAAATGGAAAAACATTGGTCAGTTCTTCCAGTTGCAAGGTAGGTGCAGTCAGCTTCATATACAGCAGCCATTATGACACAGAAAACATTCCCAGAGTAGTTCCCTTCATATTTTGTTCTGGTCCTCAAACTGCCTGAGTAAAGGCATCAATTTTTGAGGGTAATTTTTACAAACAGAAAAAGTAAGTAACGTGGATATACTGGACAAATTATTAAAATTAACGACTATTTTTTTAAATTAACAGAAAAAAACCAAAAACAAAACAAACCCAGCAGTCTCAAATACTCCAGTTCAGTGAAACAGCTGTTCTTATTTAGGGTTAATTAAAGAAATGTTGAGTTTTATTTTAAATTGAATTTAGTCCTTTGGCATACTCATCTGATATGAGGATCACTTGAACCCTTATATAACTATATCAACTTGAACAGAAGCTTCTTGCTTCAACATGTTTATTTGTTAATGTTACTGGGAAAACAGATCTCCAAATTCAGCAAAAAAACAAAGGCATCTGCTAATTACCCAATCAAAGTAAGCTGACAATATCACCTGGCATAAGAGTCACAAATTACCAATCAGGGCTTTCATTTGGAAAGAGTTTTCACTTATGCTTGGTAGGTAAGATCTCAAAATATCAACACAGAATAATTTTTGAAAACATATTCTAACAACAGGCACTACATTTTTCTCAATAAAATAATCTCCTTGTTTTTCATTGAGCTTTAGGTTTTTCAGTTTCTCATACCCAATATTATAAATAATCTCTGTAGTATCTCAACATTCAAATAACCATACAGCTTTGAGAAATGTCCTTCCATTTTCCATGTCAGCATACATTCTCTTACTTTCCTGACACTGAAAGGGTTTAAAAGTTTTTTATCCTTTCTCCCCTCAAGATATTAATTCACTGACTTGTAAAAAAAGATCACTATAGAGCCATGAGGCAAAAGGAAGATTTATATGATTTAGAAGCTGGGTTTTTCCTACTTTTTTCTTCCCATTTTTTCATTCATGCATACCCTACACATTTTGCTAAGTAAACTGTTCTGCTTCTATAGCAAAGCACACAGCTCACTTAAGTAGTATTGGTAAAACTGTTAGAATAAGCTGAATTTAATACTACAGTCATTAGAGAGAATTAGATTGTTTTGCTTTGATACAAGCAAGGGCATAACAATTTTCACAACTTGGTTCCCTCAAGGAACTGGGATTTTTTTTTTCCCTATAATAGAAAGGATTCCACTGCTCACTTCTTAATTTTTGTTATGAGGTTGTCATTTTCTCTTATATAAATCCTTTAAACCAGAGACTATGATCAATACAGACTCATGGTATTCTTGTTTCGAAAAAAAGCCAGAAGACTCCTTTTGGCTTTATACTACATTTAGGGAAGCTGAACAGGAAGGAAGAGCTAGCTCTTACACTTAATTATCTTTAAAGAGATAATGGTGCTAACACAAAGCTTACTCAGAAATGTCTCTCTTCCACAGACAAGTCTTTAAAATGGCAGGGAATGGAATGTGTGGTTTCTAACCCATTGAGTCATGAGTTTATCTATAGAGAGATAGCTTAAGTATTATTATACCTTTTTTTTTGTTATTATTATAAGCCTGTCACTTACCTATGTGCAAAGGAAAGGCAAAAGAAATTAAATGAAACACGAACCACTTCTTAGACTAAATGCTAAATTACATATATTCCTTAATTTAACATACTCAAAGTAGAAGCTAGGTCAGATTACCAAAGGAAATTTTTTATGTGTGAAACTTGCAGATTGGATATCAGTATTCATCATGGAAACTGAAAAATACAAAAACCAATATTCTGCAAATTCTGTTACATATTCAATACTATTTAATATGTTCATTAATTATACAAATAGAACAAAGAGTATGCTTATTACAGTGGCAGAGTCTGGAAAATAGGATTAGAAGTGCTCTAGCAGCTAGGGAATTTTGCAAAGCAAAGCTTGAAATCAAGTGAATTTCTAGACTCACAGCAGGGATAATCAGCTCCACAAACACAGGAAGGGGAGCAATTACTGACGAGCAGTTCTTTAGAAATTACATAGGAGCTACAATGGACCTCAGAACATGAGTGCCCATGCGATTTAGTCACAAAAAGGGTGATTATCATTCAGTGGCATCTGATCGGAGGTATAGTGTACCCAGCTTTTAGGTCTCAGTAATTCATATAGGTAGCTGGAGGTTAGGAACAGCAGTAAAAACCTGAAAGGCTGTACAAGATTGCCCAAGATTATATCTAAGCGATAGCTTAGTTTTGAATATGCACATTTAAAAGATCTACATTTTAGAGTGAGAGAGAACTAAATAGAAGTCCAGATAATGCAAAGAAGGACTCAAATATGTGCTCAGACTTAGAGGAATCTTCAGATGCCTACAAAGGTGATAGAGGAGAATTTTACAAAAGATTTTTTACACTATCCATTCGGTTAGGACAATGATCTGAAAAACATTCTCTGAAAAAAAAAGTAAGCACACACCAATAAGAAGCCAAATAAGTGACAGTATTTCACCAATTTTCTCATTATATCACTTCAGCAAATGTAACTAAGTAATTAAAACTAGAATTTTAAGGAAACCCAATGAGACTAAATTCTTATGCTTTGGATCAGAATTTTAATCAAAATTTCTGCAAGACCAAACAGGTCCCTGTATACTCAAAATACAAGTTTTGTAAAGTTGAATTGTTTTCTCAGTGCTAATAGTAACTTTTCAAATGGAGAACTCTAAGAGCTTGCTACTTCACAGACTATAAAGGATATGTCTTTGAGGCCCTATTGAAAAGTTGAGCAGGTATCATCTGATTCACAAGTACTTCTAATTATTTTTCTTCATGTCAACAAGCAGAAAAGAGTGATTACAGTTTGGCAGCAAGATTTTCTGCAGTTTCCAGCTCTAGTTTCCTGTATTTGGAGAAAAGATTATGCTCCACATGTCTCATGTGGGCACTAAGAGTTAATTGGAAATTTTCACTTACAACCTATTTGTAACTCTGGTTTACTGGCTACTAAGCAGATCTAATACTTTTCTCTGCCTGACTTTGTAGGGGATTCAAACTTGATTTCATTACTTAATGCTTTACAACTATTTAAGTATTAAATACAATTCTTGAAAACATTTACAAAAGAACACAAAAACATTAGTAAAGAAATTAGTCATTTTGAGTTCAAGACAGGGTATAAATGGAAGCAGTAAGACAAAAGACCACATCTGCAGATTAAAAGAAGCCTGGAAAAAATCTTATGCTTTCGTAATACCCCGTAATGAAAACCAAACAGGATGTGACCGAGAAACAAAAGACTGCATTGCAAGCAGATGAAAGAGGTTAATGCATAGCCCTTCTGTGAAGATATTAATCTTTGCAGTGTTACACATTCTATACTTGGGAGAGAGGGGGGGAATGGGGGGGGTAGGACAGAGGTGGTGATGAACAAGAGCTATACTGACAAAGGCGGAGAAACTGAAAGACTACAGAGCAATAATACAATGGTCATGTGTCATCCTGTACAGGAAAACTTCACATGAATATATCTAAAAAGCTTAAGAAGAACTCCTAGAAAGCCTTTACCAGATTAGGTCATGTTGCATGTGTTCTCTAGATTCACATTTATACTTACTCTTGCTTATGTACTGTAATCAGGCATCACAAATAACTTAATGACTCTTAAAAACTTAACTTTGGCCTGCTCCCTTTTACAAGAAAGATTATTTTTAGGCAATTTATTTAGAGGGAAATATTAATTTGCATACAATTAATTCATCTATTTACTAACTTTTACCTGCTAATTCTGAACTAAATAAAAAATACTACAAAGAGCTGTGAACTAAGCCACTTTGAATTTAACTAATCGTAGAGTCCTCAGAGCACATACACAAAACCCTGTGTATGAAGAATAAACTGAAAAATATGCTGTTTCTAAAGAATATGCTAACTAAACTAAAGAATATGCTGTTTCTTTTTTTTTCCCTTTTTCTCTAGCACCCATTTGAAAATTATAAATAGCTGATTTTTACCTAAATTAAGCTAATATGATGTTGAACTTAAACCATGCCAGAGGATTGTAGTCCATCTGTTCTGTAACTCAATATATTCAACATTGTAATTATGATCTTTCAAGTGTCTCATACTGATAGCATTTCAATGAATGTTTCATCAATCAAATTATGATCATTTAGCACTAATCTTTATTCTCATCTTTGAGCCAGTGAGTGTTTAAGACATCTCAGCCACACTGAAATTATACGTGGAATAAACAGGCAATTATTATGAGCCTTCTGAACTGTGACATGAAGTGGCTTCATTTCTGAATGCTTTGAACAGATATTATATTGTCAGCTTCATCATCATTGGATTTATTTGGTATGTTCTACCAGCAGACTAAAATACTTCTATCAGAATACCCTTCAAAATCCTATCCAGTTCACAGAGCGAGGAACAAATAGTCAAGATAACAACTTCTAGCCTTTCATCTTCAGTGTTTCATAGCATGGCCTTGAACAAAGGACAAAGTATGACCTTTAACACTGACCAAGTAATTTAACTTTTTTCAGACTCTGCGTCTGAAGTCAATAATATCCTAATGCATATTGATTCTGGTAAAATCAAAACATACATAACTTTTTGATACTTAGCACAGGGAAGATAGATGTACCCACACAGTCGGAACATCTCACTATCTACATCTTCTCTAAAATAAATTTGAAAGAAGATGTTACTATAACAATTATAATAAGGATCATTTTTTAAGAGTTCAGATGAGAAGCTAAGGACATAGTTTTTCCTTATTCAATATAGGATTTCTCCAGACTCCGAAAATACAATTAGCATATCTTCCACTTCAACAGCTTAGTAGTAAGCAGTTCAAATTTGGCTTCACTCCAGCAGGAGTCACAGCAGCGCAAACAATCCAATGAATAAGAAAAACATTTTGTGTAAGTGTGTCAAAGTCATATTGAACAATTTATCTGCCCTTCATTCTTGGTACTCCGTGATCAAGCTTAAACCAGAGCCCCTTTCTCCTGATTCTTCTCAGATAAAAATTTTTGGAAGATTTTTATTTTTCCACTCAAAGCCTAGTCTTACGGAACCAATATTTAATCTCAATATGGTGCTTTGCACTTTTCTAAAGTATCCCGCATTTCACACTGTAATTAACAACGTATATTTAACATACATATACATATCTAATTTTGTTCTGTATGGTATTTATGCAGTATCTGGATTTCAGCAGTCACAGGTGAAGAGGTGACCTCCATAGCATTACTAGATACATGATTATTACTCCTTTAGTTGCATCTTCTGAAATACAGTAAAATGATGGCTTAAAGAAAACAAAACAAAAAAAAAAACTGAACTAATATAAGCCAGCCAGGGAAGGAGCTTTAAACACTCATTACGCGAATTACACTTTTCATCCACCTTTTACATAAGAAAAAACTGACCACCAAATTATACAACCAAAGACTAGTTAAGCAACACAATTCTGCATCAATTGAACAGGAAGAGAGAGAATAAAGGAAAGAAAGACTGTGTATAGTTTCAGTGCAATATCTGTATAACCACAAGAAAAAAAATGAAAGAAATTGGGAAGAGTCCATTTAAAATGCTATGAGTACTAGGATCTGCAACCAAATCACAGAAGATCTGGAGCTGGAAGGAACCCATGAGGATCATGAAGTCCAAGTCCTGACCCAACACAGGGCAACCTAAAAGTTACAGCATATATCTAAGGTGGTGCCCAAACACTTCTTGAATTCTAACAAGCTTGGGATCACAACTTCGCTAAGGAGCTATTTACAGTGCTTGACCACACTGTCAGTGTAATTTTTTTCCCTAATAATAATAATGGGCAGTTTTCCAGAGTACATTTGAGAGAGAAGACTATGACGTTCAGCCTCACAAAAATTGAGTACTATCTCACAGAGCCACAGGTAGTTTTGCCAGTATTAACCAGTATATGCCTCACTTGAACTTGTATAATTTGTCCAAAAAATGAATTGGGATAAGTGAAGAAACCAGACTGAAGAACAAAACAGTTTCATTGGAGTTAAAGAAATAGGAAGAACATAAAGACTGCAGAAATCTGTCTAGTTTCCTGCATCATTCATTTCACAGAAGACCACAGATATCCTTCTTGTGACTTTCTGCCCGCCTTACTGAACATAAGCAAGGGAAATAAAAATAAAAACCCCAACCTAAACCACACAACATGCTATTGTTGTTGAATACGTATCCCACTGAGTTAATCTAACTCAAGTTTCTGTTTGCATAAATACACTTGTACAGGAAAAATCTCTGGTGAAATGCATCAGGAAAAGAACAGAGGTGTCATAATAATAAATTATTCATAGTACATTGCTAAACAACAGCTGAATGACAGATTCACCATCTTTCAGCTGCAATACAAATAAGTAGTATTTGTACAAAAGCTCTAAGTTTCAGTCAATTCAATTTAGCCTCCTGTTTACAAGAACTTCTTTTGGCACAACAGGATTATTTTGTAGCAGGACAAACAGCAGGTTAAATCCCATAAAAGCAAACTCATAATAGGTCTCCACAGCAGAGACCCTAGCTTAATTCAGCTTCCTTTGGCCCCCATTTTTCTCCACGATCATGTCTCTGACTAGAATTTTGTGTTGTAGAAATTTAAAGCGAACAAACTACAACTCACTTGACTTTATCAGAATAACTTATTTGAAAACCGCAGCCTTTTACAAAAGCTTTAAGGTTTTTCTGAAGACAGCAACTTTAATTCAGACATGCTTGCCTTAGCAAAACAAATCCTAAATTAATATCAGGATTTAATTAGCAAAGTGGCTGGCTGATGTATTTCTTGACTTGAAATTTTTTCAGTACTGTTCTTTCTTAAAAACACTGGGCAATCTGCAGAATTGAACACTCCTTACAAATTCTCTTCTGATGACACAAATTATTACAAGGTCTTCTTAAAAATGTTTTGACCAAAATATTCTGAATGGGCAATGAGATGGTTCTCATAGGTAAATCAAGAAATAACACAGAGGACAAAGCATTTCAGAAAATTGGAGAATACCACAAAGTCAGATCAAGAAATTATTATTTAAACTACAGAAAAAAAACCCACACAAATTCAGCTTTCAGAATTAACTCTTTTCAGAATTATGGTTTTCGCCTCCAAACTAATGTCTTCCATCAAGAGCTGTAGGGAATGCCAAAGATAGATGATGGACTATTGCATAGAGTACTAGACTTCAAAGCTCATAGAACCCATCTTCACCTAGTCTGGTCACATGCAAGGTCCTAAAGATTTTCACAAAGAGATTCCTGTATCACAAATGTTTCCAAGAAAGACATACTATGATTATTCTTTTGCCTTACCCAAAAATATTTCAATTAGGAGCTGGTTAGATGAAAAAGAAATTATATATAATTTATATACAATATATAAATTATATTTTGTCTGTTGAACTAGTTATCTAAATAATTTTTCACTGACATTTAATTAGTTGTTTAAAATGCTGTATTTGAAGTAATTGAAAACCTTAGTAGGAATAAAAATTATTGTAGCCTATGATAAAAGTGATTTTTAATGGGGAAAAAAGTTGGGAAAAGATTTAGCTCATACATCAATGGGACAAATCATCAATTATTAAAATAATTGTTCTCAAAACCTATACAAAATTATTTGCTGCATGACAAGGTCTCAAGAACTCAGTTCTCTGAATAAGCATGAGTAGTATCTTTACTATCTCTTTATTAATGTGTACATAATTCAAGTGAGATTAAGCTACCATGCAATCTATACTGTGCTGAAAAACTTTGATATTTCATATTTTTATTTTAGTATTTATTTTGTATTCATATTTTAATATTTAAGGTTAACATTATTATATTAATTTTCTTTTAATAGTTGCTTAACTGATGCTTGTGACATCTACACTATTTACTGGCATCAAATTCAGGGTTCCTTGCAGATATGTTATAACAATGATAAACAGCCTCAGGACAAGAAAAGGTCTTCTGGACCTGGTTATACCCCATTATCTCATGTTCTCTTTACAGTTTCTGTAAGATATCAGTTCTCATTCAATATGCGATACAGTGGTCTTTGAAAAATGCTAATTTTAATTAGACTAATTTGATCGAAGTAAACTAAATAATTTAGAGCACTAAATATGTCAATGTTGTTAAAAATCATAACCTAACAAACATTTTATAGCAGTTTTTTCATGAAACTACTTTCCAAGATCAGATTTCTTGCTAGATAATTTCTTATTAACTAATCTCAAAAGTATCTTGACTGCCTCCAGTTATCAGTGCTCTTCAGAATTTTTCTTTGGATTAGTGTTAAACTGACCTGCCTATCATTATCTGAAACATCTTACTTCTACTTTTCAAATGCTGGTACAGCTTTTGCCCTTTTTGAGACTCAATCTTTTCTAGCATTGCAACCTTCTTAAAACCACTTCACCAATTCCTATTCTTAAACACAATAAAAACCTACATGAGTTTCATGTTATGTGCATGTTTTTTACTCTCGAAGACTTCTTATTGTCTGTATCCACAGTACCAAAAGATGATTTTTCTTCTGCAGATTTATTTAGCTTTCAGATATCTACTCATAAACGTTAATTCATACCAATTATCTTTTTCTTTTCATTATATATTCTTTCGTTTACGCTGTCATTTTCTCTTAACTAGGCCTTTTTAAAACATTAAAATTAGCTTTTCCATTTGGAGAACCATGCTTTTTCAAGTATTGAATGAGTTTTCTTTCAAATAACACTCATCCATTCACATTGCACTGTTTTTTTAACATTTTGTTCCCATATAATTTCACAAGGGCAAAATCCGAATGCATCAGTTGAATTTATTTTACGCATATTACACCACTACTGGGAAATGTGGGTTTTTTTCCACTAATTTCATTTGTGTGGTACATATTTGTAAGGTAGCATAAATCAGAAAAGATTAAGCTTTTTTCCAGCAGTTACTAAGATAACAGGGACATGACTCTGACAGCAGCAGCTTGAAGGCAATCACAGGCAACTTCATCTTAATCATATAACTCAGGATGGAAGGGACCTCATGGATCATCTGGTCCAGCCCTTCTAATAATCTTGCTTATAGATGTTTCAGCATCCTGTCAAAATGAGACTTAACACTTTACAAAGTGGGTTAATGAAAATATATGTTTCAGATTTTTGTTTTGACTGGATTCTGAATCCATAGATAATGTGAGAATGTAAGAAGGAATGAACCCTGTTTTTAGAAGGGGGAATCTGAGAAGAAACACTAAAGCAGAGGAACATATTCTAGTCTCATTTACTAAATGAGTTTCCCTCACATTATTTAGCTCAGTCTTTTGCTTTACCAATTGGGTGAAAACTTTTCCATAGCTATTAGAACAAATCCAAAAATAACCAAAACTAAAGGTCATGGTCTGAAGCAGTCCTGCAATACAACTTGCATAGATAATTGTAAAGCCTGCAGCTCTTTCTGAGTGGAACCAATACTGGGAGTCAAGTAGCCACAGAAGGCATCCCTAACCGCTTTGGAGTGATCACTTTACCCTGCTAAGAAGCAGACAAGCAAAATTATAACTCTGAACATCAGGCACAACAATATAACCATAATAATGGCAATTCAAAGTTAATGAGATTTCTACACTGAAACTGAAACCTGTAAAAAGATTTATCTTAAAACATTGCCCACTCACTTACCATTTGTTCTTCATGGGAGATTTCCCCTTAGTCAGTGAAAAACTCACATTTCAGAGAAAGTAGTTAGAGGAACTGTGATCTGCCCCATTTTACATGACTTTAGACAGCTCTGAAATTACTGTGGGAAGCTGCTAGAAGCTTCACCTGTGTCTGACACGGCCAACACCAGCTGGCTCCAGAAGGGACCCATTGCTGGCCAAGGCCAAGCTCATCAGCAATAGTGGTAGGAGCTGTGTCCTTTGGGAGGGACCACATGTTTGAGCAGGGGAAGAGAATGAGGAGGGAGTGGCAGAGATAATGTGTGCTGAATTGACTGCAAATCTCATCCACCTGTGCTGCTGGGGGAAACCAGAGTATTCAGGAGTGTAGTTACACTTGGGAAGAAAGGAAGGGGTGGGAGAAGGCATTTTAAGATTTAGGTTTTATTCATCTACACTGATTGCATTTGAAATAAAATAAATTCATTTTCACTAAGTCTGTTTTCCAGTTATGGTAATTGGAGAGTGATCTCTCCCTGTCCTCATCTCTACTCAAGAGCCTTATGTTATATTTTCTCTCACTTTTCTCACTCTCACTTGATAGTGCAGCTTTTGTGGGTGCCTGACATGGAGCCAGGGTCAACCCACCACATAGTTCATAATACTTCTTTAAAGAAAGTAGTCTAGAAGTGCCTGCAACCTCCTCCCTGAAAGAAGTGTGGTTTTATTCAGTTGAATGAACTCAGTTGCTACTTCAAACTTCACTGTAGTTCAGAAGACCTACCATCAGCTTTCTGAGCCCAATAGAGCATTATCTGCCTGAACTGAAACTGAAGTTCTCCAAATTCCACCGAAATTCAACTAGAGTGAAAAATATTTTTTTAAGTGCTTAAAGATAAATTACCTAAAACACTTGAAGTAAAGAAGAAAGAAAATGTACTATGTGTTAATTGGATTGTTTGTGTTTTTTTTAATGCAGCTATACCTGTTAGGAGAGATTCTATGAAGTATGAATTTCAGAGAATTTCCCTTAAAAGCAGTGGAAAGAGAAAGCTATTACACACACATTGTTAGGTATACTGTAATGACAACATCAAAACACTTGAATGTGAAAAGACAACTCATTCTCTTAAACTCTTTAGAATCCATTTTGTCCCCAGTGAAAGTTAGATCATTTTTAATCATCTACTGTTCAGGCTTAATATTAAAGGCACTCTCAAGAGAGCAATTTAAAATACTTCTTTTCCTTGCCTCTTTTCCTGATGGTCTCATTGAATGTACCAAGTTCAACCTATTTTCCTTCTGAAGGCCCTATTGTGTGAAATCTTGCCAAAAAGCTTGAAATTATTGATATGAATAGTCACAATAAAAACCACAAGTGTTTTCAATTTTATTTAAAAGTTGCAAAATATATGCTCAGTGGTCATTCTCACCAATCCGACTACTATTGCAGATGTTCTTTGGAGCACTTCAGTAACAGCACAATACAGAACCAGCTGTTTTGGCAGAAACATGGTAGTATGTGCATTTAGTAACTGTATTTATAAAACATTGTCACAGTTTAACACTGGCCCGGCAATTAAACCGAGTAACAGACCCTCTCTCCTGCCCAAACCAGGACACACATCAAGAGAAAACTGCCATTCCAAAAAACCAATGGCATACACCAAAGCTGCCAATACTAATAAAATGCCTGTCAAATGAAAACACAAGATTCCAAGATACCCACCTCATACAAAACTGAACAGTATTAATTGGACAAGTTCTTTAAGGGTGTGACATCTACATCTTGGTTTTCATGACACAGCACTCCTTTACCTCTTCACGCTGCTTAAGCACTGCTAGCCAGTATTAGCAAGGACACCCTGTGACCAGGTCTCACTGAACTGCCTCAAGTTTTGAAAGCTGATCTCTATTCAGTTGGCATTCACAGTTCTACAGTACTTTCATAAGCAGGCTTAATATTAGAATGGTTTGATTGATGCAAAAAAAAGTCACCAGGGTCACCTACTACATCTTTAGATACAAGAACCAGACTGCACCTTAGACTTTGATTTCTACATACAATCACAATGACTCTGTGCTAAGCTGCACAATGTGCAAAGCTACAAGGAAGCAATGAGTCAGTGCTTACAATACTTTAGCTGATCTATTGCTTTTTACAGGAATCAGTGTGAAAATATAGAAGGCAGGACCAGAAACTGCCAAATGTTTCCAGGAAAAATAAACAGGAGAGGACATCCTTCACCTATCTGATTTTTCTGAATCAGAAAACACCTTAAAATCTCAGACCATACCTGGGATGCATTATAACATATTATTAATAGTAAAATCTATCACTACTACTAAACAATTTTTTTATGCTTTCACATCACTTTATGGTATACTACATTAAGTGCTGATATTATTTTAATGTTCATCTATGCCTTTATTTTCTAACAGTAATAATGCCAGGTAGTCTTCAAAGTGACAAGGAAGTGTCACTCTAAAGCTCAGGTTTTCTTTCCAAGTTAAGCCTTTCATGTCTTTTTTGTCAATATGACACTGCCTCAAATATGCTGCTTCTGTAACTGTGTTCTGAAGGAATTAGAATACATTACTGTAATGGTCAGCGAGACAAGTTTTTAAACTCAGATGGAGTGGTAACAATAACGCTTTTTGCATAAATTAACCACACAAGGAAGCAAACAACGCAAATTTCTGTGACAAGTCTGAAGGAATAGCATTAAGGTGACAGTCTGCTCAAAGTAGTTTTATAAATATACTGCCTTTAAAAATGGAAGCAAAACGTAAGGATAATTTACATGGATAAAAACCTTACAAACTTTTTGAGTTGAGGTTTTACAAAACTTCAATGACTTTCTTAGGGCTTCTGCACCTGTACCCTGCTATAACTGAAAAGAAGAACATAAGATTGGAGCGCCCATTAAGAATAAGAAGTGAGGTAAAGAAAAGAACTCTGCACTCTGAAACTTAATTCAATTAGTTATAGGACAAAAATAATTCAGTTTAATGGATACTCAAAAAAGTGAGTACAGCTAACACAGATGTATTAAGTCAGATGAATGAGTTTAATAGGACTGCTTTTAAAAATACAAACCATAACAAAATGTTCATGTGTATATGTTAATGGCAGTTAAAGTAGTAAATCTTCCAAGAAAAAATACTGACACGCTGTTCTAGACTGTTGCAGTGCCATTTCTGGTAGCAAGAAAGGGGTGGCTCATGTAAGTAGATTCTGAATAGCTCTCCCTCCTCCAAAACACCTGGTTCTGCCTCAGGACCTCAGGGACACAAAAGATGTTGGACTCTGTTTGGAATTAAAATATTCAAGAAAGGGAAACATCCGGTGATTAAGAGCAGGGTAGAAGAGAAGGGAAAGTGAGAGAAAGCCACAACTGAAAAAGAGAACACCTGAGGAGAGCAATGCTGGAGCTGAAAGACCAAGTTAAGTGAAGAAGGAGAGGGAGAAAGTGTCTGAACAGAGATTTTTCTCTCCATCCCATGGTGAGATGACAGCCTGTCCCCTGAAACACATGGAGGATCACAGTGGAGTAGGTGTTGTGGACCTGCCACCTGTGAAGGATCCTGTTGGAGCAGTTGTGAACCTGCAACCTCTGGAAGATGATGGAGCAGTTGCCATGGACCTGCAGCCTGTGGCAGGGACTATTCCTGAAGCAGTCCATGGCTCTGTGGGCTGCCTGCAATGGAGTGCTTTGCTCCTGAGGAATTGTGCATTGCAGGAGGGACTCACATCTGAGGGGGCTGTGAAGAATTTTCTCACATGTGAGAAACCCTACATTGGAGTAGGGAAAGACTGTGAGGAATCCTTCTCCCTGAAGAGAAAGGAGCAGCAGAAAACAAGCTGCGATGTCTGGACTGTAAACCTCACTCCCTGTTCCCCCGTGTCACTGGGTGGGAAGAGGCAGAGATACAAAGTTAATTTGGGCTCAGAAAGAAGGAAGCAGTGAGGGGAAAGTATTTCAGCTCTGGTGTATGTGTTATCTTTGCCCTGTTTTAATTTAATTAATGACAAATGATTTTTTGTGCCCAAGTTAAGTCTGTTTTGCCCGTGACTGTAATTATTGAGTGAAAAGCTCATAGCCCTTGTCTTGACCCACAAAGTTTTGGTGGATTTCCTCCTCACCATCCCCTGACAGGGAGTCAGTGGACACATGGTCCCTTGTTATCAGCCAGGCTCAAACCATGACACACATATGAAAAACAAATCAAACTACAACCCACAGTTTAATGAAACAATAATAAATCAGGGAACTGAACTCCAAACCTCTAGCATAAAAGCTTGCACAAGGTCCAAAAAAACTTTTCTGCAACTTAGGGCTAACAGTCATCTTTATTAGCTTAATTTCCTTTTTTTATGAGTCAAGTTAGTCACCTAAAAATCTGTGCCATATGCATTTCTGCCAGAAACTCTCATAAGCCATAGGAACAAAGAACTATGGGGGGTGGGTTGTTGAAGGCCCCATGGGTCCAAGATAAGCTGAGAAAAAACAAAGCAATGGTGTCCATCAAGGTGTAATAAAAATTAATAGAGAAGGTCACAAAAGCACCTCCCAAAGTCTGCAGATTTGCTTTCCCCTGTGAGCCTCTATCAAGAATTACGAGGAATGGGAACTTGCCCTTCCCAGTCTTACCCCACATATGGAAGAAAAAGAAAAAAACGCAAGGAATATATCAAACCCCATCAGGATAGGGGAGCCTAGAATCCCTTCCTTCACAGAGGAAGTGTAGAAAGAGCTGCCATGAGGTGTGTTACAAAAGCATGAACCAGCTGTATGCAAAGGGATGCTTTAGCCAAACTGAAGATGCAGAAAAGAGGCAACAAATCCTACCTTGCTTCAGCTGCCTCCTGTACTACCTGCTGTTTATCTCATATTTTGATACAAAAAGTACCCCAAAAGATAAATAAGGTACTCACAGATATAATTTAATCTAATCTAATTTAATTTAAAGGATTCATCCTTTCACGGTATCTCGAAAGCACCCAGAAACATCAGATACTCTAAATTAAAAGCCACAGTTCATTCCGTTTGAATGGTCTAAAGGCCTAAGGCCTACAACAAGTAGCTAGACCAAGCTTAAACAAAACTCCTGCAATTTATAAATTAATTTCCTTAGCATTAGAGGTTTGCATGCTTATCCAGGCTTCTAAATACATTTTCACTGCATTATTTGACAGCGTAAGCAGAACTGGGACTTCAACTAGTAACTTGAAAGCAGCTGACTTGCTCAAGCTTAAAGAACCTCTTATTCAAAGTAAGGATTTTAGTGAGTAAATGGGAATTGGCTAAGAGCAACATTAACATTGTACTCATGTTGCCACAAACAAAACCCCTCTCTGCATCCACTTTATTAGAAGGGGTAAAATCCTCCACTCCCTGGCATAGCTCATGCAGGAATAAATATAGTAAATCAGAGAATCCTCACAACTGAAAAAGACCCTAACGATCACCAAGGCCAACCATGAACTCAGGAAAAAACCCTACTATGCCCATTACACTATGCCCTGAAATGCCACCCTAAATATTTTTTGAACAAGGATGAGTAGCACAAATACAAATAGCACAATACATCCCATCTTTAGTATGGCATTGCCTCAAATGATTGGCAACCGACAACTATTCCCATTTAGGGTTTTGAACTCCACTGTGTGAATTTAGAAGCACAGTTCTTTATGTCTGAAAAGCTGGGTGAGAAACCTAGAACTGTGAGCTAAGTTGCATGAATCTGCAGCCTGCATGCACACACATTGAATTATTTAGACAATTATCTATCCATCAGGAGCTACCCCATGGCTATCATCCTCATTGCGGCTCTGCAAGAACTCAGCCTCTGTCCTACCTGTCCAAACTGAGTTGTCTCAACATCACAGCAGCTCCAAACAAGGAAATAAGAGCAGACAAACCTTGATACCCATATTAATTCTAGCTTTCTTACAAATTAGTGATTTAAACTGAGAATTAATTTTAAATAGCTTTGTTAAAGCTGGCACAGGATTAAAAATAATGTCAGTTTTGAAAATATTTTTTGTTGTTGCTTGTTGGTAGTGGTAATTTTGTGTACCCACCTTTTTATATGGAATAAAGATCTGAAGAGCTCAATGTGACAATAATTAGAAGCAAGATCTAAAGAAAAATAATAATGTGAATTAAAAAAAGAAGGGAGTTTTCTCTTCTATGCCAAAACTAACTTAAATGAACACAGCTTTGAAATAAGACAGTGACATGCACTCGTACTGCATAAGACCCATTTTTAATGTACTTGCTAGAGAAATGCAGTTCTGCTCCAGATCATTACTCTACACCTTATGAGCCTAATTCACTAACCCAGTCAGATGCAATTACAAAAAGGGCATCCAAAGGCAAAAGTCCCTCTTTAAGAAGACTGTCATATACAGTTTCTTTGCAATAAGAGAATTTAAACACCGATACATGGCATCTGGACTATCTCATTTGTCAGTTATGATATTTCATTTTTCTTTTTAAAGCACTATTCATCTGCATGAAACATACAATAGAAATCAAAAATAACATCCAGTTTAAGAATAGAATGTGAACCTCAGAAAAGAGGTCATCAAGTTGAAACACAAAAGAAATACAAGAACTTCCCTTGATAGGACCGCCCACAGACTGTCACATGGCTTCCTTCCTCTACCTTCTAGTTCCAAGTCTGAAACAAAGTAGTGACTCCCTTTTCCTCTACAAGTCCTACCGAACTCCTTCCTAACAGCCCTTCCTGAAGTGCTTCAGCCCTTTCTTTTTTGGTTTTTTTTTGTCTTTTCTTTTTCTTTATATTACTGCCGTGAAACTGCAATTTTTCTTCATTAAGGAAATCTTGAGCCTAATGCCATGACAATCTCCTAATACACATTATGATTTCTCATTAACAGAGCAGTGCCACCAGAAGGTGGTGAGGCAGCTAAATAAAAATCTTAACATACTGTAGCCCACAACTCTACGTTTTATCTTGCAACTACAAGTTCGAAGTTTTGTTTTCTCTCTGGGTTACACTTACAAAAATTTTATTACATTTCCTGAATTGCAGATAAACTGTTACACAGATGGGGAGTAGGGAGAACATGATCAAAGCTTAGATTCTGGACCTAGCAACACTCCTCTGATCTCTGAAGATGGGTCAGTGGTTTTGTATAGAATGAAATCCATACTACCATGTCACAAGCTACATTTGTCCCTGATACAAGTCAGTGTAAGCATATAACAATTTTTTCAAAAAAAGCCAAAACAATGACTGCTATGAAAAATGGCCAGCATATACAAGATTGGTTAAAAATTCTTGATGGTCTCCAAAGAGTTTGCAAAGTGATTAATTAGCTTGGGATTCCCTGGGATCCCCCTGGGCTATTTCAATCCTGGCAAGATTAGAAGTTCTGTGAAAGTGTAGTTCAAAATAACTATATTGCCCAATTTATTTAAACCGATTATGAAAAAACAGAAAAGGCAACTGGTATGATATGTAAATAAGAAATGTGAAAATCCATTGCCTTGAATGCACTAAATGCCACTAAATGCGTAAGTAGCCAGACATCTATTGATTTGCGGAATTACTCATTATTAAAAAATCACATTACTCTAAATAAAATCAGTAAGATATACTGATATCTTTTAGATATCATTAAGATATCTAAGATAATCAGTAAGATATGGCAGGTAGCTTTCTTAAAGATAGAATGGATGACATAA